>NW_007256007.1:340763-350354 GCF_000164805.1 Carlito syrichta | reverse complement strand
GCATGCCGACTCCAGAGGTGCTGTGCCCCTCCCCATCCATCTATCCACTCTCACCCTCTGTACCCTAACAGATTTTATTTGTTAAGTAATAAGGAGTCATTGAAGGAGAAAAATCTAGTGAGGCTCACTTTATAACCAGATTACTATGGAGCAGTTTGTAGATGAATTTTTTGAGAATCATACCAGAGTGAAATGAATATGTATATGTAAAACAATAAAATTGGACCCCTCCCTCACATCTAAAAGAATGCTGTGTAGATTACAAATATCAACATAAAAGGCAAAATCAAAAACTTTTAGTAGATAGATAAAATATTTCCATGACAGAGTTGGAGTTTTAAAACAATACATAAAAATCTCCAACCAAAAGGGCAAATATTGGTAACTGTGTTAGCATTAAAAATCCACCAGATTTTAAATACTGTAGCCAAAGCTCTGATAACACTCTGTATTAGTCAGCTAAAGTTGCCACAAAAAAAAAAAATTACCAGCCGGGCTCGGTGGCTCAGCCTGTAATCCCGTGCCTTTGGGAGGCTGAGGTGAGTGGATTGCCTGAGCCCGCGGGTTCGAGACCCGCCTGGGCAGCGAGACCTCATCTCTACAATAAATCAAAAAATCAGCCAGGCGTGGTGGCGCATGCCTGTAATTCCGGCTACTTGGAAGGCTGAGGCGGAAGGATCGCCAGAGCCCAGCAGGTCGAGGGCTGCGGTGGCCGGAAGCGGCCACTGCACTCCAGTCTGGGTGACAGAGTGAGACTTCCACTCAAAAAAAAAAAAAAAAAAAAAAAATTCTCCAGAAACAAAGTGTCAGTTGCTAAAAGTCCAGTGTAGAACTATTGAGGAAGCCATCTCCAACCGGAAATATTTCTTAGCAGTTCAGCTAAATACTGGCTGAGGCCATGGATTCCTTTTCATATTGCTCCCAAACAAATGGTCGCACTCATGTCCCACACAGTATAGAATTGGGCCGCTCCTGGAGGCCATTTCTTCCCAAATGCTCAAAGCAGAACTTTCAGTCATGCTGTATCCACCAAAACTGCTCCATAGGAATAACATTGACCTCCCCAGGCAGTGGGTGCGATGCAGATTGAGTTCCAGAATGACTGTAGAAATTGTAGCCATCACAGTGGGCATGGTGTTCCTTAGTTGAGCATACTTCTGACCTACATCCTTTCACATCCTGACTGTGGTCACCACTTCCCAACTTATCTGTCTTCTCCCAACCAACCCACACTCACATGATTTGGACTGATCTTCCTTAAGTGTGACATGAAAAGGGGATACCCCTGTGTGCCTGGTACTGTGCTAGACTCTGAGAGACACAAGGTGAATGTGCCGGACCACTGCATTCCAGGACTTTACAGTGTCTTAAGGACAGTCAACCATCTCTGGACCCTTTTGGGGGTAGGACACAGATGAGGTTAGGGGGGACTGAGGTTCTAGGAAACAGCTCCTAGACCAGGCCCAAGCCTCAACTGATGGAAGAGCCATGATCTGAGCCTGCTATTTTTCTACCTAAGAATGTTCTTTTATCTCCTAAAAACTAGGCCACAGGTCAAAGATGTGGGACCTGGAGGCCTACATTTCTAAATAAAAGAGAGACCAAGTATAATTTGACAGATAGTTATCTGTTTGAGGCAAAATCCATAGCCAGACCTGAACACTTGCCTGTGTCCATTATTGTACCTGGGAAACACAAGTCTCTCATAGCATGTCATGCCCCCTCTGCATCTCCTCTGCATCAGTGGCAAAGAACTGCCTCCCTCCTCTATTCTCCACAGGTCACGTGGCTTGCCTTCACTTCTGGTACACATGGGGCAGGTGTTACAAGGCAGGGAAGATCTCTGAGTGATTAATCTGTAAGCTATGAATATTGGTTATCTGTGAGGCCCTTAGCTGATTCTTAAGCCAGTAACTCAAATTGCAGGAGGCTCAGTAAGAAGCACAATCCTAGTTCTGTTTGGATTTTTCATGCTCGACTAGAGTACTAGCCAGTTACTCCAAAAGGGGCATAAAAACACAGAGAAGGGGTACTGAGAGCATGTAGGGCTTCACTAATCAAATCTGGATGCCTTCTCCTCTATAAAATCTCAGCATGTCCCTCTCCTCCATTCTCTTAGCTACTGCCCTACTTCGGACCTACATCTTTTCACACCCTGGCTGTGGTCACCACTTCCCAATTTATCTGTCTTCTCCCAGCCCACCCACCCTCACAGGATTTGGATTGATCTTCCTGAAGCGTGACTTAAAAATGGGACACCACTGACAAGTTCTGGGTGAATTCCCATAATCAAATGATGGGAGGTCTCTGGTCCTAGTAGCCACATGATCTGGCTGCCTTCTAGCCATTCAGCCTCCTTCCCTCTGGTTTCCCTCTTGTCCCCTTTTGTTTTAGAGAGCTGAACATAGGATATAAAAGGACAGTGGCACGTGCTCCCTACACTTCACGCATCTAGATCCTCTCTCTAGCTTTCTCTCTGCTCGGAAGGCCCTTCCCTTCCATTTGCTCAGACCTTGACCCTACTCAGCCTTCAAGTTCCTGATCAGACTTCACTTCCACCTTGAAACTCTCTTGATTCCCTTTACAAAGCACCCCTGGCTCTTCCTTGTCTTGGGTACCCTGCCTCACATCTCATCTTCCTGATCAAACCATAAAATCTATTAGGGCAAGCTCAAGATCTGATATAGATTTATCTTCTAAAGTGTCTAGCCTTGCTTAGAATAGACAGTTAAATGTTGTTGAATGAAAGAACAAATAAAGCCCCAGATATATGACTTCAGTATGTTTTCTTTGATGCTATTTAACTGTGAGGACACCTACCTTATTTGAGAAAAGTGAACCTGGGGGATGTATGTAACCTAAGTCTGTGTGTAAACAAGCCAGATCCATTTCCCTGACAACAGCAATTATGTCCTGCCTCAGGGGAGTGAGGAAGTGAGAGTAAAGCTTATAACCCTATGCCAGGCACTGCGTTGGGCCCTTGATGTTATTTATCTTGTTTTAGCCTCACGACAACTTAGTGGTGAGGAATAGTTATTTTCATTCCCACTTTTTATGAAAAGTATGTACAGGTCAAAGAGGGTAGGTCCCGTTTTATCTCTCTTAAGGCATATAGCTGGTAGGCTCTAGTTTGATCAAGTTTTCCAGGCCAAAATAAAAAGTTCTTCTGGAGTTTTATCTGGAGCATATTAAAGGTTGGCATTTCCTGCCTAGCATGTAGTTTACTTGTCCCTTACTCATCTGACTGGCTGACCTGAGGCCATGCCACGGCTCATTTGGTTTGTGAAGAGATCTGGCTGTCTCTGCCAGGTGATTTCTGGATCTTGAGTTCTGGCCTACCAGACTACAGAGCCTGCTGGTAAATAGGGTGAGGCTGGGCTTCTCACCTGGAGCCTTGTCTGCTCAGGGCTGGATGCATATACATACCAGGCCACTGTAGGTGCTTCAGCGTGTTGTTCCCTGAGGCTTCCAACCCTATTCACTCAGCTGTCCCCACCAGGAAAGCTGCTGCTTTACTCTGTTCTACATACAGAGCTTCTGACCCTAATGTTTCCTATCAGACTCTGAAGAGTACAAAATTTATTGTTCATGATGGCAACAAATTGTCGTTCTATCCCTCTTTATTGTTGGGTGTCCCATGAATTCCTCCAGAGAGGCTGCTACCCCAGGGGCTGGCAACTCTACTGTCTCGGTCTGGGGAGTTTGATCTTCAGCCTTAGTCCTAGGGCCTTTGCTCAATTTTATTCTGTCTGAAGATGATTAGATCTGGGACTTGAAGAACAGAGGAGTATACCATAAAGATGATTATCTGTCCTCTTGTGGGAGTGAGGCAGACCTGTATGGATGGATCCTCCCTTGGAAAAATGTCAAAGCATGTGTAATATGTAACATAAGGGCAGGGTCAGGTATCCTGACTCATGTCTGATCTGATCAATTGAAAAGAAGGGACTCCTACCCTTCCATTATTCAGTAAATAGTTATTGAAAGCTCTATCAGGCAGAGTTTCTGGTTGCAAACAGAAGAAATTTTCTCAACTTAAGCAGAAAGAGAATATATTGATATTAAATCTGATAGCTTGTAGAATCAACAGGAAGGCAGGGGAACTCAGCTTGGAACAGGAAGGAGTCATGGGAAAAGGACAACAGAAACAATGTGCCGCCCTTGTAAATAATTTCCCATTTGCCTATGGCTTTGCTTGACTCTCAGAGCGCCAGTCCCTGGTGGGGGATGTGACTGGCAAGTTTGTTCACCTGCCCATGCTGCCTAGGAAAGGAAATGTCTATGCTCCCTTGGCTTTCTTAGTGGGAGATTGGGCCCTGTCTCCCACCAAGACTCTCACAACCAAGAGTGTCACCAAAATAGGAAGAGATTTTTGGATGATATCTAACCAAAAAATTACAATTGTCCACTGCACAAATGTTTTGGGACTAAGCCCCATGTGTGGTCAGGCCCTAGGATGCACAGAAGGCTATGGCATGCTTTCTGCTATCATAGAGATTGTGGTGTACACAGGGTTACTATACTGAGGTAGGATAAGCTGTCGTCACTGATGGAGCTGCTAGGAGGGGTGCCTCACCGCCAAAAGATGACTCCCAGGTTGGACATGAAGGCTTATAGGCTATGGTGCCCTTCACTGATGCATGGATCACAGACAAGGTAACAGGTTTGAAGTGAAAGATAATAATGCCATTTAGGTGTCTAGATTCCCTGTGGCTTTGACCTAGGGAGCTGAGTGAGGAAGAATGAAAGAAAGCAAGGCTGCGCCATCTCCTCTCAGAGATGGGAGCCAGATCCCATGCTTTGGAGCCACTCAGGATCCATGTTGAGTGAAAGATGGCTGGAAACAAAACTGGAGTCCCTACCCCCAAAAAACGTGTTTCACTATGCATATCGGGTCTTTTCGTTAGTTACCTGGCAGTGCCTTAAGGTGAAAGAGGTGGTGTGGTATGCTGAGGGGAATCTGGCCCGTGACTGCAGGTCCAGGACTGAACATCCCCCAGCCTCCTTGCCACTGAGCTCAAGCTCAGTAAAAGGAAGAGGGGCCCTCCTTTGGAGCAGGACAGCAGTGAGATGCTATCAGTCTACATCCACATGGATACCCTTGGCCTTCCTGAGGTTTCTTTGTTCCTTTTTTCTCTTGGAGGGAAAACCAGCCCAGGCTAGCAACAGTGCTGTCATCATGTTCATTAGTCTTTGGTCTCCTGTTAGGTGACACTGCTGAGTGTGGAGATGACGGCACTAAAAGAGGAGAGAGACCGACTCAGAGTGACATCTGAAGAGAGGGAGCCAAAGGAGCAACTTCAGAAGGCCATCAGGGACCGTGATGAGGCCATTGCAAAGTGAGTAGGAATGGTTTGTTTAATTCATTTTTAAAATAAAGTTGAGAAGGTAGGAGATTGAGTATATACTCAGTTTTAAAAATTAAATCATACAGAAAAATACAAAAGTAAAAGTTTCCCTGCTACCCACCCATACCCCAATCTCATCCTTCTCTCCAGGTAAACACTACTGCTGACAGCTGGGTGTGTATTTTTTGCAGGTCTTTTTATTATGCTTATGTAGGTGTAAATGCAGTATAGTTGTTGGATATTTTTAAACATCAATGGGTTGATATTCTATATATCTTGCTTTTTTATTTTCTTATATCTTAAGAGAGCTTTCAATTTCAATATATATCTCTACCTTATCATTTTTTAGTTTTTCGTTTTTTATAATGGACACTTGCAAGCATATAGAAAAGTAGAAAAACATAAATGAACCCCTATCTACCTATCTCTCAGCCACAATACTAATCAACATATGGCCGGTGTTATTTCATCTGTATCTCCCACTTTCTCCACCTCCCCATTGGATTATGTTAAAACAAAAGACATGCCTGAGTTCAGGAGTTCTAGACCAGACTGGGCAAATTGGCTAGACCTTGTCTCTACATTAAATCAAAACATTAGCCAGGTATGGTGGCACACACCTGTACTTCCAGCTACTTGGATGGCTGAGATGAAAGGATGGCCTGAGCCCAGCAGGTCAAGGAGTGTGCCACTGAACTCCAGCCTAGGCAACGAAGTGAAACTCCAACTCAAAAAGAAGATAAAAAGAACACAAGGCATAGTTTCATCTCATCTATAAACATTTCAGTATATATCTCTACCAGAAAGACTTTTAAAAAAAAATACAACCATAATACAGTGATCACACTTGGAAAAAATAATAATTTCTTAATAACATCTAGTATCGAGTCAGTGTTAGAATTTCCCTAGTTGTCCCATAAATATATTTTTATAATTGATAGAATCAGACTCCAAAGTCTACATATCCCAAAGTCTACATATCCCATTTAATTGATATGTCCCAAAAGTCTGTAACACTTTCACTCCCAACTTTTTCTTTTTCATATAGTATTTATTTATTGAAGAAATTGGATCATTTGTATCTTAGTTTTTCTATATTCTGGGCTTGATTGCATAGCGTCCATAGTGACATTAACATTTTCCTCTGTCCCCTGTGTTTCCAATAAACTAGGTTTAAAAAAATAATAATGTTCTGGGTTTTCTTTAACAGAAGAAATGCATAGGAGCATTCTCTTACATTCAAAAGCTTTGGCAGAGCTGGGCTCAGTGGCTCAGCCTATAATCCCGCGCCTTGGGAGGCTGAGGTGAGTGGATTGCCTGAGCCCGCGGGTTCGAGACCTGCCTGGGCAACTTGGTGAGATCTCATCTCTGCAATAAATAGAAAATTAGCCAGGTGTGGTAGTGTGCACCTGTAATTCCGGCTACTCGGAAGGCTGAGGCGGAAGGATTACTGGAGCCCAGCAGGTTGAGGTTGCGGTAGCTGGGAGCGGCCACTGCACTGCAGTCTGGGCGACAGAGTGAGGCTCCAACTCAAAAAAAAAAAAAAAAAGCTTTGGCAGTCTATGGGGGAAAAAAACATGTTCACATAGTCCCACCCTCTTGTAAATTATATTTTTAGTATGCAATTAGCCCCTAAACACTGAATATGAGGAGATAGTTACCAAAAATGTGCCTACTTTTGAACCTTATGAAACATTAATAGCAACATTTGTACATCATTTTACTGTTTACAAAACACTTCCATCCTTTAATCCTCCCAGCCACAGTAAGAAGTAAACATTTTTAATACCAATTTTGCAGATGAGGAAGCTGAGAAATACTTTCCCAGGGTCATAGCCAGCAATGACTCACTAGCCTCCATCTCAGGTCTTCTGACTCCTGTCTGTCTGACATCCTTTCCCTTCAGCTGCACTGCTGCTTTTCAGTGATTTGTGAATAAGATAGTATATACCTTTAAAAAAAATAATGAGACCGAACACAATAGTTCAAGCCTGTAATCCCAGCACTATGGGGGCCAAGGTGAGAGGATTACTTGAGTACAGGGATTTGAGACCAGCCTGGGCAACTTGGTGAGACCTCATCTCTACAATTAAAAACAAAAAACAAAAAACCAGCCGGGCATGGTGGCACGCAATTGTAGTTCCAGCTACTTGGAAGGCTGAGGTGGAAGGATCGCCTGAGCCCAGCAGGTCACGGCTGCGGCGGCTGTCAACATGCCATTGCACTCCAGCCTGGGCAACAGAGTGAGACTCTAACTCAAAATAATAATAATAATAATATGACAGACATTTTAATTTCTGACTTTAAAATTCTTCATACTCTAAACTTTCCCCTTCTCACTTTCACACACTTTTCCCTCCCTTCTGTTCTCTCTAATAACTTTCATCATCTTCATTTCTGTTTCACCTCTGGGTCCCCTTTCCTATCTGGTCAGAACATCCTATCAGGTTGTCTATCAATTTCTAGTTCTTTCATGGAATTGTTCCAGGGAAGCTCACATATCTATGCATCTTTGCCACTTGAATTCCCTGTACTACATTTAGTTAGTGAATGCTCGAGTAGCAATGTGATAGAAAGGGAAGGGGGCATACCTTTATAAATAACAAAGGGTGAAACTGTGTGATACAAATGGTAAAATTAAGATGCTAATTGTGGAAACCCACTGAAAGTAAAAAGCAGAATGAAGGTAGACGCTCACACAGGTTGGTCACCTTTTCTCAGCTAGACAAGCAGAAGAGGCTGAACATTAAGATCTGATCTGGCGCGCGCCTACAGTTCCAGCTACTTGGAAGGGTGAGGCAGAAGGATCGCCGGAGCCCAGCAGTTCGAGGCTGCGGTGGCCAGGAGCGGCCACTGCACTCCAGTCTGGGCGACTGAGTGAGACTCCAACTCAAAAAATAAAAAATTTAAAAAAAGATCTGATCTGAACATATTCTGTCATCAGCATGGGAGGTGGGAGATACAACCAGAGAAAGTTTCAGGATGCAGGAGAGAAGAAAAGTCAAGTTGTCCAGTCCCCCTCCCTTAAACGTAAGTAAAACCTAGCTCTGCCACCTTGGTGAGGAGACTACCAAGTTTATGTGAAACTTTGTAATTCATGCCCTTCCTGCTTTAGAGGAGGCCTAGTTAATACCCTAGTCTGACTGATCAGATTTGCAAATTCTCCTCCCTGGAAGGATACCCCCAATGGGGAGAACTCTGGAGTGGGGGACCCTGCCCTTCCTGGACTTCCATAGAACAGAGCCAGCTGGGTAGGTTCTTTATCTCTTAGAAATGAAATTTTTGGTATACAAGAACTGAGACAACAGACTTCAAGGAATCATTTAAAGGAGAAACCATATCCATATTTGTAGAGGACCTTAATTTTACAAGATGCTTTCATATGTATTTCTCTGATTCTCAATCTTGGTTGCACATTAGAATTATGTGGGAAACTCCCCAATGCCAGGGCCCTCCCCTGAAAAATACAATCTGAATTGTAGGAACTGGGGCCACTTTTTACCCCATGATTCTAATACATAGTCGGGGTGAGAATACTTAAGAAAAATAACTTCCCTATCTTCACTGAGCTGCAGGCACCTTAAGATGTACCTTATCCTATGCGATAGATGAGTTTTGGGAAAATTAAGTAGCTGTTTTATCTCAAATGAAAGGCCTTCCACTAAAAAATGTATCTTGTGTTAGCAATCTGCCTTACAAAAACAAAATGTCAATTACTACTGGCTTCATTTTTTAAAAAAAATCCTTTTAGACCTTGGAATTATTACTTTGTTAAAAATTTGATTAATACCGGGCTTGGTGGCTCCGCCTGTAATCCCGCTCTTTGGGAGGCTGAAGTGAGTGGATTGCCTGAGCCCACAGGTTTGAGACCCGCCTGGGCAACTTGGCGAGACCTCATCTCTACAATAAATAAATAAAACAAACAATCAGCCAGGCGTGGTAGCACATGCCTGTAATTCTGGCTACTCGGAAGGATCGCCGGAGCCCAGCAGGTCGTGGCTGCGGTGGCCGGGAGTGGCCACTGCACTCCAGTCTGGGTGACTGAGTGAGACTCCGACTCAAAAAAAAAAATTCGATTAATATACTGACCAGCGACTTCTGTAGCTGTGCCTTTTTTTGAATGACGGGCACAAAGACTGCTTAGTGGTGAACACATGTTCCAAGGATGCAGTGTGGCCGGTGTGTGGCCAGGATACGGAGATCGGCCAAGCGGACCCTGCTTCGGGGACTTTGAGGGAAGGAA
>NW_007256007.1:313942-340743 GCF_000164805.1 Carlito syrichta | reverse complement strand
TGAGGTGCCCTGGGTTCCTCCGGACTCCCCGGGGCGGGGGGGGGAGGGGCGTCCATGGCAACCGGCACCGCGCGAGGGTTTCCGCCGTTTGCCCTTAGCCAATAGCAGTGGGCATGACCGAGGCAGCCTGAGGCATCTGGGACCCCCCACCCCGCGCCCGTTGGACAGGCTGAGTCTTGGTGCAGCCGCAGTGGACGGGGCTGACGCTATGCCCGGGCTGTCTGGAGCCGAGCGGCTTCTGTACGGAAGGCGGGCGAGGAGCTGTCTGCGGTGTGGGAGCAGGCGACTAATCGCTCGGTAGACATGAGGCCAAAGAGGAAATGCTGGTCGCGGCGGTGGCCTGGCACTTTGCAAATGGAGCCCACCTGCTCCTCCTTCTGGCCGCACTTAGGTTAGTGCAGTCGGTGTTCCGAGGCTCGAGCTGGGTGACGCGTCTGCAGGCGGATCCTCTAGCTGCCTTGGCCGCTGCACGTTGGCTGCTGGTCCTGTGCACCGAAGACGCTTTTGTTAGCGTTGCTGTTTGAGTGCCAGGGGGAGCGGTTGAAGGCAAGAGCTAAACATGCGTTTTCCCAGCTGGGTAACTGGGGCCACCTCTGCAGAGGTCCTTCCACTTTCTATTCCCCTTATCCTACCCCGAAGAAAATTATTTTCCTTTGCGTTGAACAGCTGTGATTTAGGATCGTTGGGAAAGACAAAGTAATACGTGAAGGGTACACAAAATGTGAAAACAAAATGCAAAGTGTTGGAGGGGAGTTACCTGTCAGTGATCATCACCTAGAGATAGCCAATTATACAATTTTGTGCATGTTCTTCAACACATAGGCAGTTTTTGTTTTACCAAACGAGTGTCCATCCTGCTAGACCCTGTTTTCTGGTGCTTTTCTCCACTCACCGATACGTTACAATAAATATTCTGCATCATGGCTTTTATTTTTTTATTGGCAACTGGACTCCATCATAAAATTTATTACCAGTTTCCTAATTGTGGGATGCCTTGATTAGCTAAGCTATGATGACCACCATTGTGTGGCTACTGTTGCACAAATCTGTATCTTCAGGCTTGTTCCCTAAAAGGGTGAGCGTCTAATCAAAAGGAGTCCCTCCCTATAGCAGGACAAGGTCCCCCACTTTCCAGTGGGGCCTGGCCTTTTTGGGGATTGATGAGTAACTCTTTTGTGCTGTGTGAGGGTATTTGATCTCCTCTGGGTTCTGATCTGCATTTTAGTGTTGGCCTCTTTCACCCTCTGTTTCTTCATCTGTGAAGTGGGGATGACAAATAATTATTTCAGGTTGGTTATGGAAATTGGGAGACTATATGTCAAAACACGTTGTAAACAAACCTTCAAGCAGCATTGTTACTGTTACTATTTGTAACAAATTTGAGGTTAGAGCCTGTTTTCTCATCCTATGGACTCCGGTTCCCCAAGTAAAAAGCTGAGGTGAGTGGATTGCCTGAGCCCGCGGGTTTGAGACCCGCCTGGACAGCGAGACCTCATCTCTACAATAAATCAAAAAATCAGCCGAGCGTGGTAGCGCATGCCTGTAATTCGGCTACTTGGAAGGCTGAGGCGGAAGGATCGCCGGAGCCCAGCAGGTCGAGGCTGCAGTAGCCGAGAGCGGCCACTGCACTCCAGTCCAGGCGACAGAGTTAGACTCCAACTCAAAAAAAAAAAAAATCAGATGTTCACCCTGGCTTGTCTGTTCTCAGGAAGAACGCTGTGGAACTGGAACTCGCCAAGTGTAGGATGGACATGATGTCTCTGAACAGCCAGCTGCTAGATGCCATTCAGCAAAAACTGAACCTCTCGCAGCAGCTGGAGGCTTGGCAGGTAAGCGAGAACCCTGAGACCAACGACGAGTGATTATTCCAGGGGAAGTCTCTGAAACCAGGCAGAGTATGAGAAGTGTTTTCTACCAGAGGGTCCCACATGACTGAGTGAACAGTAACCCCAGTCTTTACCTGGCAAAATCCAGAGCTCATGCTCCCAGTCCCTAGGGAAGGATGCCTAATGATGCTCTTGAGAGCAGCAGTCCCCAGGCTGCTGCTTGGAGATATAAATGACCTCCAGGCTTGTCATGGGACCCTCTGTCAGCTGGTCATCTGGGCCTTGCTTAAATGACAAAGAAACAGCTGGTTAACATGGAGAGCCCGGGAAGCCCTACATGAAGATTCACAGCTGGATGCAGTGCAGCCTCCTTTTTCCAAAGGGCACTGTGCTGGTGTAAGCCCCGGGGAAAATGAGTCAATGTATCTGTCTCTAAGACCACTGTTTTCAGGGCCCATGGTGACTCCCTACTGGGTGGGGCTGTGACTGGCTTCTTGCTGGTGAGGGTGAATTAATACAATTTCAGGATGTGGGTTCAACCACTAATGTTTCTCCCCAAGAAATCCTGACCAGACAAATAAAAAGCCCCTGTGGCCTGCAAGGGGAGCCCCTTACAATGAACAGGTGGTTGGTGACTGTTCCTCCCAGGGCCCTGTCGGGCTGGCAGCCGGAGAACTGGCCCAAACTGAGTGTGGTCCCTGGCTCCTCAGCTCTTGCCCAGCTGCCAGCCGGCCCCGCCCCGGCTTACTGCCGTTCTCTCTCTTCTCTCCTGGCTACAGTTTGCTTCCTCAGGGCTTTTTACTATCTGGCTCCTTTGGTTTCTGATCTAGTGGCCTTTCTCAGTTCCCGTATCAACAGCTTTAGTTGTACACCCCTCCTGCCTTTGAGGTGAGATTGAGCCCCGCATCCTATTCCACCCCCCCACCCCACCCCCGCGCGCTGCCATCGCCGTGCTGCCCTGCTGCCTCCTCTCATGGCCCACCGTGTTCTGTGTGCCGGAGCCCGGCGTCATTCTGTGCAGTGTGGCATGCCCTTGAGCCCAGCCTTCCTCCTCCTATCACTGTCGTGTCCAGTGAGCTCCTCGGCCGCACAAAGCCCAGCACTGACAAGCTGACCCTGGTTTCTTGGTGCTCCCATAAGTGGCTGTTCTGCCCACTGAAGGAAATAGCAGGCGTGGCTCTAAGATGGGGTTACCTTGGTAGATCTGATTGCTTGAAGTTTAAAAATGCCGTTTGCAATGTGCCAGAAAAAACACTGGCAGCTTTTTCTGAAGGGCCCGTTAGCAGTCCCATGTATTTGACATAGATTTGGCCCAGTGTGGTGGCTCATGCCTGTAATCCCAGTGTTTAGGAGGCTGAGGTGGGAGGGTCCCTTGAGGCCAGGTTCGGGACCAACCTGGGCAACATAGTGAGACCCCATCTCTACCAATAAAAAGTAAAAAAAAAAAAAAAAAAAATTAGCTGGATGTGGTGGCACATGCATGTAGTCACAGCTACTTGGCAGGCTGAGGCAGGAGGACTGCTTGAGCCCAGAAGTTTAAGGTTATGGTGAACTATGATGGCACCACTGCACTCCGGCCTGGGCTATAGAGCAAGACCCTGTCTCAAAAAAACAAAACAAACAACACAGATTTTACTGAGCACATCCTAAGTGCAGAGCACTGTGCTAAGGGCTCTACACTGGGTCCTTGGAAGTAGGACCGCTATCAGCAAATACCTGGCACAGTGTCAGCTCCAAGAGGCAAGTGGACCAGGGGGATGGGAGGGAAGGGAGGAAGACACGTGGGAGGAGTGCCATAAATGAGTTGAGTCTGAAGGACAAGGATGGGAGGGGAGGAAGGCGGGAAAGCAGGACCTGAGCCGGGGAGTTGAGAGACCCACACTCACTGCCACCTAGTGACAGGGCAGGAAGCCCCTTTGTTTCATGCTGAAATCTGCAAAGACATTGAAATGACACCGGTGAGTAAGACAGAAGAGGGAGGTGCTGGGCAAACTGGTTAGGCCGAGGGGGCTGTGACTGCTCAGAACCGCAGAGGGGGTCCGCTCCAGCTGCAGGGAGCACCACCCTGGATGCAAGCCTCACCTGTCCTGTGCTTGGACATGAGTGTCTGACCTGCTGTGAGGTTTAGCCAGAAAGGCTCAGGGTCTTTTTACCAGGACATCCCAGAGTCCACCAAACTTGAGCAGACGCTTATGTTTACTATGATGCCAATTACGCAGGCTCTTGGGCTTCTGAGCCAGTAGTTTTCAAACTTTGGTAGTGGCAGCTCCCTTTTGTGAAACGGAATCTTGCACGGAGTCAGAACCTAGCAACTAGACTGGAAGGAGTAGCGCTGCGCTGTCCAGAAGCTCCTCTGTGGAGGCAGGCTGCTGCTCTGTCAGGTGGGGCAGGGTGGGGGTGGGGCGTTTTCCAGACTACTTGGACAACTTGGAGGCGGAAGGTTCTGCCCCGTGCGGCAGCAAAAAGAAACATGCCCTAGTTTGTGCAGGGCAGCCCCTGAAGTGAGGCGTGACCTCTGCCACAGGTAGGAGCCTCACTGGCAGGGGCGAGGGCAGCACCCAGAGCACGTATCCTTGCCATCCGGGGCTGCCAGTAGTGTCCATCAGCAGTAGCTCGGGCTAGAGACAAATGGAAGGGAAGAAAGGGCAGGAGAAACTGGAGAGCTGGGCCTGCGGGGGCGGGGTGGCAGACCAAGCCAGAGGCACCAGCCAGCCCGGGGGGATGCCAGAGACAGGCCGAGTGCTGTGTGGGCATCACGCTGTTATCTAGGCCTGTAGGGACTGACCGTCTGGGGGTCAGCCGAGAGTGCTGGGGGTCCGGCAGGGATAGCATTGGTAAGGCGAAGCTGGCCCAAGGAGGCTGGAGGCACCATGTGGCTCCTGTGTATGTCGAGCGTCATGCCCAGGCTCACAACTTTCTTGGTTGGGACCATCGCGGCTGCAGCTACTCACTCATCTCATCTCTCATCCTCATCTCTGTCCGGCCGTCTGGCATTGCCACTCCCTGTCTGCCCCCAGGGCCAGGTCAGGGCAGCTCCTCAGCCCCGGCCACTCTCCCCTCCCCTCTGCAGGATGACATGCACAGGGTCATTGACCGGCAGCTGATGGACACGCACCTGAAGGAACAGAGCCGGCCTATTGCTGCTTTCTCCCGGGGCCACGGCGCCGGGCGGGGGGATGAGCCCAGCACAACTGAAGGCAAACGGCTCTTCTCGTTCTTCAGGAAAATTTAGGTTGGGAGGAGCCGGGCCACCGAGGCTGGGTGCCATGGAGGCAGCTGAAAAGGTGGCGTGGGTAAGGGCCTCCCCTAGGGCTGGGCAGCTGCACTGTCACCCGTACTAGAACCCAGTGGGTCTGGGAAGGCCTGCTCCCTTTTGTCGCTGGGGATGGAGACCTAGAGGGTGGCCTGCCTTGGCCTCTGAAGGCCGCCCTTGCCCCACCCCTGGCCACGCTGACGCCTGGGCTCCCTTAGGATCCCATCACTGAGCAGGCTTCGGCCACCTCCCAGAGGGCCCTTGGTTGGGCTCTGCGGCTCAGACCCAACGGCTCTCAGCCCATCCACAGGCACTGCTGCCTCCTAGGCCTCAGAAAACAGGGAAGGGAGACATGGAGGCCCTTCTTTGCATGCTGTCCTTGGGGCAGCAGACCCAGGCCTAAGCCTCCATCCTTCCCCAGCCCCTGACCCAGGGAGGAGGGGCAGGTGGCAGCCCCTCCCCCACATGCATGCACCTCCGCAGGCAGGAGGCCGAGCCTGTGGCCACGGGTCCTAAGAGCGGGGCTCACCCAAGCTCAGCTGAGGCCATCCCCTGAGCCCTGAGAGGAAGAAGGCCCTGTCCCCTGGCCACCACTGCTTCTCTCCCAGCCTTCTCCAGTGCAGTCTTCGCCCCATCGCAGGCCTGAGCCAGCGTGTTCTCACTGGTCCTCTGCAGGCTTTAGTCATCCAGCCCCTTCCCCTTCACAGGGCCAGGGCAGGGATGGGTCTCCTCCTCCCATAGCCCCCAACTTCTTGGCCCAGCCAAGCCAGCCCAGGCCCCAGAATGGCGCCAAAGGGGTCTGTGGCCAGCCACCCCTGCCTTGAGGGCAGCACCTGCACCACAGGGTAGAGGGGAGGAGGAGGCTGCCGGGGCCTCCAGATACTGCCTGCCAGCCTGCAGAAGCCTGCACCTGCTGCAGCTGCCCCTTCCTTGGCAGCCGCCCACCTTCTCCACCAAGGCTCCGACTCAGAGGCTCCATGCCGGGTCGGCCCTCAGCTGCTCACAACTGACTCAGTCTCCCCCCCCCATGGGAAAAGCACAGCAGGGATGAGCGGAAAGAATGTACCTATAGATATGTACATACCACAGTGCTGTAATTTTGTATGTAGCAATCATGTAAATACATGTATGGATTTTATAATATACATATATAAATCTATAAAGGCATATTTTTAGAAAAACAGCGCACCACTGCTTCTTTTGAAAATAGTATAAGAATAAAATGAATTTCTACAGAGCTTCTTGCCTCAAGTCTCTGGGCATTTGGTGGGGTTCTTTAGTCTGAATGCAGCTGACATGTCAGGCTGCATGCTGGAGATAGCAGTACTGGTTCCCTGTACCTAGGAGGTCACCCCAGATGCTGATACCCAGTCGATGGATTTGGCTGGGAAGAGGCACTGCTGGAGGGTGCCAGCATCCTGCCCTGCGCCCCTCCCATCAGGCACTGGCTCTCCACCAGTGCTGCAGGATGCCGTCTGCAAGGCAGGCCTGCCAGCACTGCTTCCCAAGCCAAGCAGGGCCCTCGAGTTTGGCAGAAACTTTGAGCCAGAAAGAAGCCACTCCAGGCAAAAGCTTCCATTGCATCCTTCCAGGCGTGTGGAGAATAAACATGGAGCCTCTCCTGGCATCTGACCACATGTGCGCCCTGCCAGTGCATCCACCAGAGGGGAGACTCAACCCTGGACCAACCGTTCGTGGAGAAGATGGACTTGGCTTCTGGAAGTCCCAAGGCCTTGGCAGGCACCTGTGCAAGACTTAGGCCAAAGAGCTGAACACAATGGGTGGGAAGAAGCCAGGCCCACCCAGAGCACAGCTTGGAGGGAGAGCAAACAAACCCTGGAAGAGAATTTGGCAGCTTGAACCTTTATTTTTAGTATTTTTTTTAAAAAGCATAATTAGAAATTTTCAATACAGAAATAATCCTAGCAAACCATTTAAAAGTTTTGTTTGACAGAAATTTCACATCAGGTCCACTAGCACATCGGTCCAGCCCTGAGTCCCCCACCCCCACCCCACAAACCCCCATTCATGCGTGTAACACTCAGCGGGACAGGCAGTCACCTACCAAGATCAGCCCACCACCTGAATCTGGACGTCCGGCTGCCAGAAGCCACAGGAACCGCTAGCCTGGGCTGGAAGTTCCCAGGACCCCTCTCATTGCTTGACTCCCAAGCATGCTCTCACTGGCTTCTGTATGCCCCCCACCCACCGGCACAGGAGCCCCAAGCACCACGTGCCCACAAGGCCTGTGGTCAGCCAGGAGTCACGAGGACAGAGACCCTGCTACAGCTCCTAGGAGGTTCCCCAGGCCAGACAGGGCTGCCTGCTGCACCCACCTCCCCAGGCTCACAGAATTTCCCTGCCCATCCCATCCTGTGGCTCCAAAGTGAAGGCCTGTCACACAGAACCATCGGCTTTTGGCAGTTTGGGCAAGTGGAGAGACAGGTGAGAAGAAACCCCCAGTTTTTATTGATTAAAAACCTATCCACAGTGTTAATATGGAAAATCTCAATGTGATCTCTGACGTGATTGTCCAAACAGGTCTTTGCCTGGAAATCATCTAGGAAAGGAAATCTAATAAAACACATCATGGTGCAGAAATAAATTCTTCCCAAGTTACTTGATTCTTGTAGAGGAAAGAGGAATGAAGTATCCAGGTTGAGGGCGGACAGGGGGAGTAATCAAGTGCAGATGACCCTGGTTTTTCCTCCAGAGACTGGGGTGGGTCCAACCCAGCTGTCCTAGCCCCCCAGTCATTCCTTCCTTCCTGCTACCTTTGTCTAACACAGCTGCCAGGGAGCCAAGGCTGTTTGGCATCCCAGCCTAAAGATGGCGTCCCACAGCCCAGCAGCCCTGGCCGCCACTCCCCATGTTCCAAGGTGCCTGGTGCTACACCATAGACTAGGACTCCAGCGGGAGGCCCCTTCTCTGTTCCCATCAAGAGACAGCCAAGAGCCAAGCCCCCACAATGACAGGAAATTGTTCACTTTGTCTAAAAACACTAGACCCAAAGTGGGCTGGCCTAGCCACAACTTTTGCTGCTGTGCCAATCAAACCTCAGTGAAAGAAAGTAATAGTGAGGAACTGAATTCATTTGATTTGGCTTTCATTTTCGATTAAAATAATGCTCCCACCGCCAACCCCTCTGTAAGCCCCATCTCTGCACAAATATACCCCTACTACCTTTCTGCTGGAACTGAAACATGTTGGTATAAATTAGAAGCTGTGGCTCCCCTGGGTTTGTAGCTTAGAGGCATCTAGAAGGCAGGACAAGAAATCTTGTGGCCCAAGGGCAGGGCTGACTGTCTCTGCGGAACCTCGGGGCAGGCCTGACAGAGGGCAGATCCTGCCTCCAGCCAGGGTTCCTCGGTGCCCACAACAGCTGTGGGGCATGAGAATGGGGAGGGAAGGAAGCTGGCACAGGCCCCGGAGAGGGGTGAGACCCTGCAGGCCGGGGACAGAGAAGTCGACAGCCTGGAAGAGAGAATGAGCAACATGGAGCCCACCCCACCAGCCCCGGCTGGCCAGAGACGTGGCTAGAACATGACGCTGTCTCCTCAAGAAGCTGCTGGCAGTAAGACGGGATGGGGAAGGGAGGAGGAGGGTCCGTTGCAGCAGTTGGCATCATTAAGGAGGCAAAAGCCAGAGCAGGACGAGGTGTGTGGCTGGTTAAAGCAATATACACTATGTACAAACTGGTTAATCAGTCCGCTCTGCTGGCAGCATCCTCGCCAGGTCCAGGTGTCTTGGCCAGGGGGGAGGGGCACCAGTAGGGAGGGGCAGGCTTGTCCAACACCTTCTTGGCACTCGAGGGGGAGGGGAGGAAGTGCCGATGGCGCCTCCCGATACAAAAACGTGGAGAGAATTCTTTAAATAACGGCACGAAACAGAGGCTGTCCCCCGAGGAGCCCCCCGCGGGCCTCGGGCTGGGGGAGGGACCGCAGTGCAGTCTCTGCAGTGGACTGAGGGCATTAGCAGCAGCGTTTCTTTCGTTTACTGTTCTTCGTGAGCTTCACCACATCGTTCTGTTGTTGCTGCTGCTGTTTCGCCAAGTTGTCTTTCTTTGCTCGGAGAACCAGCTCTGTGATGCAGTTGAACATCTGTGGAGATGAGAGAGCTAGGGTAGGCTTCAGACCTCGAAAGGAGGCCCCTGCTGGCCTGTACGGTCACTTCCCCACCTCCTCCAGCCTAGCTCTCTACTGCTTGTGAATTTTTTTGTATGTATGTCCTCAAAACCTATCCTAGAAGAGGTGGTGAATTATTTTATACAAAGGTCAAAAAGGAACAAGGTTGCTATTTGGGAGGCTGGGCGGGGAGAAGTGCTTGAGCCCAAGCCTTTGAGGTTGCAGTGAGCTAGGATCCCGCCTATGAATAGTAACTGGCACTCCAGCCTGGGCAACAACAGTGAGAATCTAGTTCTTTAAAAAAAAAAGGAACAACATCAGACCCATGAGCTGTGTGGACTTGAGGAACTCAGTCTCAAGGATTTTCCAGTCTTCTTTTTATAGAGAGAGAGAACCCCTTTCCTTCAGCTGGAATCTTGTAACAAGACAGATACAGTTGGCCATGCTCTGCTCACAGGCAGAGGGGACCCAGAGCCTACCTCCTCCGTGCCACCTCACTGCACACAAGGCCCAAGGGTCCTGCCTGGAAGCTTTCCCAGACCACCGACATCCTTCCATGCCAGGATCCAGTGGGATCCCATCTACTGCCCACAGTGCTCTCCTCCACTTTGCCTGGGTAACTGTCACCGTGGTGGCACGTACAGCAGGCATAAAAAAGCGGAGTCAACATCTAAGAGCATGTACTGTGTGCCACGCACTCAGCGTGACTGTCTTCACTCAGTCCTCACCAATGGGAAGGCAGGCGCCCTCCCTCCTGAGTCTACAGATGAAGGAAGCCCAGAGGTCAGTTCACTGCCCAAGATCATGCCAGCCTCACCCACAGGCCACCAGGGGCACAGGTCAGGATTGGGATACTAGCCTGACTCATCGAGGAGCCTATGCTCCCTACTACTGTGCTGGAGGTCCCCGAAGCTATGGGGACCTCCAGCTCCCCTTGGGACTCTGGACTCCACAGAGCCCAAGGCAGGACTCCCCTGAGGCCGGTGAGTGGACCCAGGCTGGGCCTGTGGAATCACAACTGCTTTCTGCAGGCACAACGGAAGTGAAAGGGAAGCTGCCCTGGGTTGGAGGCTCAGCCTGCAGGAGCTGAACATCCCAGGAGCCTCTGAGGGGCTTGCAAGTGGGTGCCTACCCCTGAGCTCTGGAGGCCACTGGAAAGCAACCTGGTCTCTGCAGGGAGGCCAAGGCCCCTAAGAAAGCCAGAGCAGGAAGAGGTGACAGTGGTGGGACCAGGAGAGGGCCAACAAGGCAGGGGACTGGAGTAGAAACCGAGCATAGCTTTGGTGTGAAACAGATTTGACACAGCCTCTTACTAACTGGGTGATAATCCTTAAGTTACTTAAATAAATACTTGGAATCTCAGTTTCCCTATTTGAAATGTGGGAGTAATTATATCTACTTCAGAGGACTGCTGAGATATGAGCTAAGACCTTTAAAGGGCCTGGCACACAGTAGGCACTCAATAAATGGTAGTTACTATGATGTTTTCTACTGGTCACTGGTACGCTGAACAGGCTGGGGTGCGGCGAGGAGGGCTACAGGGGTGAAGCAGAGGCAGGCAGCCACACTGTCCTGGATGTCCAAGCAGCTTCCACGTTTTTCAGCCACCAGCATGGATGAACCAGGGTAGCAGGAAGGCAGGTGCCCACTGCCCCAGTGGCCCTTCAGCTGGGCCTTACCTCTTCCACATTGACATTCTCCTTGGCGCTGGTCTCAAACAACTGGATCCCCATCTGCCCAGCGAATTTGTAGGCATCTTCCGTCTCCACCACCTTCCGCTCAGGGTCGTCATTCTTGTTCCCCACTTCAAGGCAAAGCAGAGTCAGCCCAGTCCCAGAGGACACTTCCAGCCACCTCCATCTCATCATTCCCCACCCCTCTGAGTCCGGCCTCACCTAATATTCGGCACACATCATCACAGTTCTGGTTGATTTCGTGAAGCCACCGCTTGACGTTGACAAAAGACTCGGCACTAGTGACGTCGTACACCACGATGACCCCATGGGTCCCCCGGTAGTACCTGTAAGGTCAAGGTGTGCATCAGAGCTTCAGCCCCAATAAGAGCAGCCCCTTCGCTAGGACCCACCTGCCCACACCAGGATGACAGCCAGGAGATGGTGAGGGGCGGCCCCCGAGTCTGGGCTCCCATCCAGCCTTGGTGGGTATGCCCGCGCTGGGCCTGGCCAGCAGGAAAGCTGCTTCTGCAACACCAGCTCCTCACACTTGTACCAGGGTACCAGGGCAGGAGGTGGGACTGCCCTGAGGTAGCAGACCAGGTCTGAGGAGTCACCCAGGTTGTTGAGAGTCTGCTGATAGCTTGACACGTCTTTGAAATTGTTTTATCTTACAAATTCAGGCAATTTTTGTATTTGTCATCATTCAAAATAAGTTCTGAAGTCACACCATTCACGAAGCCCTGGCAAAGTTTACATCCCCTCCCGAGGCAGGTGGGGATGAGATACTCTGGCTCCTCCATGCTGATGGCAGAAAGGGCGTGAACACCACATGGCATCCAAGGATGGCTGGGAAGAGGGAGTCTGGCAAAGCCACATCCAAACATGCAGACCTCAGGGCCAGCTAGAAGGTCTGGAAGGAAGGGAGATGTCAATCGTTCCTCTCCAAGCCCCATGTCCCCATTCATCCTGACAATTCAGGACAGAGGGAGGACATCAGCCCTGGGAAGAAGAGAAGGACCGGAGCCTGTGCCTCCCCAAGAGCCTTTGCAGAGTCAGAGGCCAAGCAGCAGCCCAGACCCACACTATACAATCAGCCAGAGCTGTCCCCTGGCACCATCTTCCCAAAGTTGCAGGGATCCTCCATCTCCAGGGGCTCCTCAGGACACTACACGTGCAAGCCACAAGTAGATAGGTGCTTCCTCCCAACCTGGCTGCTACCAGCCCCAGCCCAAGGCTTATGCAGACAGCAGCTCTCCCCCTGCCCCAGTTCGGAGGCAGCATGAGGCCCTGAAGGCTGAGCGACGATGGAGTGGCCAGGCGAGCGGCTGCAGCTGCACTCCTGTCCACCTGGGCATGGGCTCTCTGGCCAACACTTCACATTTAAGGCCCAATCTGAGGACAAAGACCAACCCTCTCCATCTCTGAAAGGCTGTGGACCTTGGGAAGGTCAACTCACCCTGTCTCAACTTCTTTAACTATTAAAACAGGCACACGACTACTTAACTTGGGGTGGCCATGAGGAATAAAGGAGATAACAGATGTTACCCCAAGGACTTGGGAGCAGTAAACAGTCAACACTGAGTGCTCTTTATTGTCATTATTAATGTGCCTTTAAGGACAATCTGGAGTCCCAGACAGAGGTGGAAGAAAACCGAGAGGCAGACAGGTGGGGCATCCCTGCAAGTGCTTTTCCTGAGTGGCCTGCAAGGCTGTGAAGCAAGAGAGGCCCAGCAGGGTCAAGCCCAGGCTGCCCCTGCCCCATCTCTCCTCTTAGGTGCTTCATGTGGCCCACAGCCTTGCTTTCAGGGTGGCTTACTCCTCCTCGGCTCTGGGGGAGCCATGAGAGTCAAGCTGCCTTGGCCCTGGGCCCAAGAACCAGCTCTGGCCTTCGCGGCAGCTCTCCAGCACCTGCTGCTGCGAGCGCCAGCCCAGCACACGGCACAGCTTGGCAGACGCCTTCCGGAGTGTGTGTGTGAGCTGCACTGGAACCACAGGAACAGGCGGCTGTCCCCTGCCACCAAAAGAAGTGCAGATCATTACAGATGCCAAGAAATGCCTATAGCCATGGCCCCAACACAAAGCCCCCCTGCTGCTCCTTGAAAACTTCTGCCTTCTCTGGGGCACAGGAAAGGGGCTTTATCTGAGAGCAGAGAACCAGTCTGGGGATGAAGTCGGGGGCTCAGAACTCTGGCGAGGAGGGCCCTGGAGCTTCTGCTGCCTAGTCCCATAACCACCAGGAACCACTTCCACTCACCAGAACTCTGCTCTAGGCCAGACACAGTGCCTGAGGCTTTGCAGTCATCATCTTATCAAGCTTTGCAGCAACCTGCTCCAGCAGACATTTTACCAGTGAGGATGTGACACTGAGAGTGCAGTGAGTAGCTGGAACCTCCCATGCCCAGGTCTGACTCCCAGGTCCAGTGCCAGGGCCTCTCCTCCTCACTACTTCTTCCTCTTACCTCCACCCTCAGCCTCATCCTTCCCCAGTTGCACCTCAGGGCCTGCAAATGTCAGCTACTGAAAATGACAACTCGCGAGAGGTGACCACAGGGCTCTTTCTTGTCAGGCTAACAGGCTGCAGTTTCAGTTTCTCTTTTAATGATAAGGTCACACACTATTGCACCCTGAAAACTCCTGAACTCCCCCCAAGACGCCCTCCTTCTTCACTAACAGCCATGAAAAGGTGTTAAGTCTTTTGGGGGGCCCCTCAGTGGGTCCTGAAGGACCTCCTGCCTCATGAGGGGCAGAGCCAAGGACTCATGCAGGACAGGATGGCTAGGAGGGGTTAAGTTGGTGTCCGCAGGCCACCAGCATGCAGCTCACCCCTTTTTCAAGGGAAAAACCCCTATTGCCCTTAGGCAGCTGAGTGACTCCTCCAAGCCCTGAGGGGCACAGAATGAAGAAGCCAGTTCACCCTCCTTCTGCCTCACCCAGCCCTGAGAGGAGCTGACTTCACGGCAGCTGGCAAGGAGCTGTGCTCTTGCTGAAAGTGCCCCAGACACTCCAGGCTCCACTGCCCTGCCCAAAGTGCTCCTTGTGGCCAAAGGCCTAAGAGTCTCTGTGCCCTGAACACCCTGGCTGGTTTCAACCCACAGGAGGGTTGCAAAAGCAGGCGACCTGCCCCAGACCCATCCAGGCAGTGGAGGCAACAGGAGCAGGGCCAGGTGCGGGGTAAGGGCCAGTATTTTGGCTTCAGACAGCCTCAGCATCAACCCTGATTACCAAGCTATGCCACTTCATCCCTTCTGGGCCTGTTTTCTAAAATGGAGATAATTACAGGACTCTTTATCGGGATTAACTGAAATAAAGTCAGTAAAATCCTCAGCGAGAGGCCCAGCCCAGAGTAGGACATGGAAAGTCAGTGCCTAGGCCTGAAGACCCTGACTCGAGGTTTTGCCTCACCCAGGCCTGCAGTCTCCAGGCTGCCAGAGTGCTCAGTATCAATCCTGCCCCAAGGAGCTTGACCCCAGGTCCTCCACAGAGGACGTGGGGTCAGAGAACCCTTGCTCAGGTGGCTCACCAGCAAGTCGCCACAGAGCACCACACCTGGGCAACCCCAAGACTGCGAACTCCCAGGGCTTCAGGGAGTCGTGCTCACCATAGGGCTAATCCGGTGACAACAGCCTCCGCTTCAGGGCTCCACAAACTCGCTTGCCCAGGTGGCCCACACGGGCCCATCCCTCCTCCCTGCTTGGCCAAGAGTCCTGCTCTCCCCACACTCCCAGCCACCATGCTCACTCCTCACACTTGCCACCCTCTGGAGGGGCCCAGGGTGGGCAGCCAGCCAGGAGTGTGCCCTGCTTCCATGCCATAGAGAGGAAAAGGATCTCTGACCAGGAACTTCCTCGCCTTCCCGCATCCACTCAGAGGAGCTGCTGGGGCTGGGAGTCAGGGTGGGGGCAGCCAAGGAGGTGCCCACAGAGGCCAGACATCAGCCCAACTCTGCACATGCCACCATGTGGAGCTCAACCTCGACCACCTGGGTTCTTAGAGCACCCTCATCTGTAAAATGGGACAAGAACAGTACCAACTGCACAGAACTGCAAGAGAGTGCACCCAGACCACCCATACAACGCCTGAGGCAGAGCCCCTGGCATATTCAACATGAAAGCCAATCCCAAAGGCGGAGCCTCTCAGGAAACTAAAGCACAGAGTGTTTAGGCAGCTTGCCCAGCGACACACAGTACAATTCCAAATCTGTCAACCTTCAAACCCAGCTCTTTCCTAAAACCTGTCTCATTGACAACCCAGATCCAAGAGCCCCTCCGACGGACAACTGCTGCTCTGAGCTGGATCTGAATTTCCCTCCTGTTTGCAGCTAAAAATCATCAAGCCAGGCAACCTGCTGGGCATAGGGTTTCCCAGTAAACAGCTTTGGGAAAGTAGAAAAGGGTGCCCTGGTGGCCTCACATATACCAATTATTCCTCCCAAGAGACAGCCACCTCCAAGGAGTCAGGTAGGTGGCAGGAGCCTGCACAGACTGACCTCAGCTGTCACAACTGACACCTTCCAAGAGCAGCTGGCACTAAGCGCTTGATGGGCAGAGCACAACCACCTGGCAAGGCAAATACTACTGCTATTCTCATTTTTAGGTACAGGAGCTGCAGGGCAGAGGCTAAGCTAACTGTCTGAGGGGAGGTGCACGGTCACTGTCCTGCCAGACTCCAGGACCACGGACTCAGCATGGCCTGCCACACAGGACAGCAGTCACACCGTGTCCCAGTCTCCTCTAACATCTTCAGGAAGGACACGGCCAAACACCACCCACTGGTGGCCAGCAACAGGCTCACTTCCCAACAGCCTCGGGGACCCACCAGTGACACTGCTCCCATGACCAGGCACTGGTTGCTCCACTGTGTCCACGCATTAGTGGCCAGGGTTTCAAGCGAGAGTGGGACTGGGCTGACTCACGTGGAGGTGATAGTACGGAAGCGCTCCTGCCCTGCTGTGTCCCAGATCTGCAGTTTCACCTTCTCCCCGTTGATCTCCACGGTCCGGATCTTGAAATCCACCCCAATTGTGGTGATGTAGCTGCCTGCACACACATAGCACATTAACAAGGCCTGGCATGGTACCCCCGAGACCTGCAGGGCAAACCCTCGTGCTCTGCCATCCCACCCCATCCACTGCAAGTGCCCCACATGTTCTAGTTTCAGGGACACAGCCCTGAACAAGGAAGACAAAGTCCCACACCTACCCCAATAAAGCCCACAAGCAAGGTGAGGGTAACAAACAGTACTATGAAACAAATGAATTTTTTAAAAAAAACAATTTAAAAGAGGGAAAACATGCTACAAAGAAAACAAAACAGGGGATGGGGCTGGAAAGAGAGGGATGGGCTCTTTTAGAGTGGCCAGGGTGGGGACATGTCAGCTGTGATCTAAGATTAGTGGCCAACCTATGATGCATTCTGGGTTTTTCTTTTCTATTCAATTAAAAAAAATTTTCTTTTTTTTTTTTTTGAGTTGGAGTCTCACTCTGTCGCCCAGGCACACTCACGGCCACCCCAGCATCAATCTGTTGGTCTCTAGCAATCCTTCCGCCTCAGACTTCCAAGTAGCCAGAACTACAGGTGTGCACTACCACACCTGGCTAATTCTTTATTTATTATAGAGACAAGGTCTCGCCAAGTTACCCAGGCTGGTCTCAAACCCGCAGGCGCAGACAATCCACTCACCTCGACCTCCCAAAGTGCTGGGATTACAGGTTGAGCCACAAAGCCCGGTCAATTCAAAAAAATTTTAATGACCCTCAAACTAACTTCCTAACACACAAACAGGTCACGACTTGCAGTCTGAAAACCACTGCTCCAGGAAGAGGAGAAAGCAGCAAAAACAGCTATGGTCATGTGAGGTCAAACACACAATGGGAAGCAGGTAGAGGGCAGCCAAAGCCAGATCTCAGGCCTTTGTGCCATTTTGGAGAACACAGACTTTCTCTTGTACCTGATGGGGTGGCATTGAAGGTTTTTAATCGGGGGCATGAGCTGCATTTTAAATAGCTCTCTTGGGGCATCTGTGTGAAAGATGGATTTGAGGAGAATCTCTAGCTGATATCATCATCCAGTCCAGGCTTACAAAAGCCTGGACACAAGGAAAAGCACAGGTTCTCACCCTGTTTGGAGCTTACATACAACGCAGTGTGGGAGACATCACACACACACACACAAATGACTATGTGAAGTGGCAAGCATATAGGAAAGGTCAAGTTCAAGGTGGAATAAAGATCAAGGCAGGTTTTGGGGTGGAAGTCACGTTTGGGCAGAGCTTGAAAAAACTGGTAAGGTTTCAAAGGTTGAGATCAAGTGAGGGAAAGACATACCACACTGAGGCAACCAGCCGAGGCCAACACACAGCCAGAACACATTCAGAAGACAAGCCAGCTCCTGGTGCTCTTCCAGCCCTGGATATGCCAAGGAGTGCAGCCCAGCACCTGGCACAGTTAGGCTCTCAATAAACAGCCGATGGTTGAATAAATGAGTGAGCAAGCAAAAAAGCAAAAGAACCAACAGGTGGTATAGGAGAGTAAGTTGAAAAGGTGAACTAAAGACAGATAATGAAGACTAGTGGTTCTCAACCAGGAACGACTTTTGTCCCTCCAAAGCACACTCAGCAATATCTGGAGACATTTTTGGCTGTCATAGCTGAGGGAGGGAAAGTGCTGTTGGCATCTAGTGGGTGGAGCCCAGGGATGCTGCTCAATATTCCCCAACATGCAGGACAGTCCCACAACAAAGGACTGCAGGGCTCAGGGTGTCAACAATGCCAAAGTGAAGAAACCCTGTTGTAAACTGTGCTCAGATGAGAGGGAGCCACTGAGGTTTTTTGGTTTCTTTAGAGGTGGGGTCTCGTCCCGTCGCCCAGGCTGGAGTATACTGGTATGATCATAGCTCACTACAACCTAGAACTCCTGAGCTCCAGCAATCCTTCTGCCTCAGCCTCCCAAGTAGCTGGGACTACAAGTACATGCCACCACACCTGGTTAATATTTTTATATATATTTTTTTAGAGATAGGGTCTCGCTATACTAGCCTACACTAGCCTGGGACTCCTGGGCTCAAGCAATCCACCTGTCTTGGCCTTCCAGAGTTTACAAGTGTGAACCACTGCGCCTGGCCCCTCAGATTTTTAAAAAGAGGAAAGATCCTGCCAGAGATATGCATTAGCAAGATGAATTGAGCAGTCTGGTTCAGGGTGGGTAGGAGCTGTCATAATGTTTCTGGCTAGAACCGATGATGAACTGAGATATCAGTAGTAGAAATGGTAAAAAGGAGAGAGACGGCAAGAGAGAGCCCTCCAAGAGTTGAATGCTGATGGATGGGGACGTAGAGGGGCCTTAAGGAGGAAAAGGAACATTTTTCAGCATAATTAGAGACCTGTCCATTTGTTATCATTCTTGAACAGAAGATAATAGCCACAACACACTGCTAGTATTTATTGAGATTACTTAGTCCTAGGCACTGTGACACGCACTATCTCAGGTAATCCTACAACAACCCCATGTTGGAGGGACAGTTATGATTCTCACTCTACAGATGAGCTGAGCACTAGCTCAAGGTCACAGAGAGAAACCAACTCTTTGCAACACCACACGACCAGTGTGTTGCAGGGCCACTGTCAGGGAGAGAAGAGGACAAACCCACTCTTCCACCAAGAGAGGCATCATCATGTAATACTAAGTGCATTTCACCTTTCAACCACACCAGAAGGAATTCCCTACAAGAACATCACATTTCAGTCCTTAATCAAAGAGGCAAACCCAACCCAAAGCCTCTGTAATGAACCTGATATATTTAATAAATGAAAATACGCTCACAGCCTGGGCAAAATAGCAAGACCTTGTCTCTATAAAAAATCAAAAAAGGCTGGGCATGGTGTCTCAAGCCTATAATCCCAGCATTTTGAGAGGCCAAGGCGAGAGAATTGCCGAGGGGTTTGAGACCAGCCTGGGCAACTTGGTGAGACCTTGTGTCTACAATGTATCAAAAAAATTAGCCAGGCATGGTAGCACATGCCTGTAGTTCCGGCTACTTGGAAGGCTGAGGCGGAAGGATCGCCTGAGCTCAGCAAGTTGACACTGGGGTGGCCATGAGTGTTCCACTGCACTCTAGCCTGGGCAACACAGTAAGACCCTGACTCAAAAAAAAAATCAAAAAATTAGCCAGGTGTAGTGGCACGTGCCTGTAGTAGCTTCCCAGCTACTTGGAAGGCTGAGGCAGAAGGATTGCCTAAGCCCAGGAAATCAAGACTGCAGTGAGCCATGATCATGCCACTGCACTCCAGCCTGGGTGACAGAGTAAGACCCTGATTAAAAAAAAAGAAAAGAAAATATGTTCAACCTTACCATGTTCAGGGAAATACAAATTTAAACAAGTTAGACCTTTTTGCCTACAGCTTAGCAAAAATGAAGACAATGACTAAGATCTAGCATTGATCAGAGCTTTTTTTTTTTGAATTGAAGTCTTATTCTGTCGCCCAGGCTGGAGTGCAGTTTTGCACACTCAAGGCTACCACGGCCTCAACCTGCTGGGTTCAGACGATTCTTCCACCTCAGCCTTCCAAGTAACTGGAACTACAGGCGTGTGCCACCACACCCAGCTAATTTTTTGATTTATTGTAAGTCTCATCATGTTGCCCAGGCTGGCCTTGAACCCGTGGACTCAGGCAATCCTCTCATCTCCACCTCCCAAAGTGCTGGGATTACAGGCGTGAGCCACTGCACCCGGCTAGGGGCACTTTCAACTTTGTCAGTGTGAGTGTGAATTAAATTACTACAGCAGTGCCTATGAAAATTCTAAATACGCACACTCCCTGCAATGCAGTAATCCCACTTCTACAGAAACACTGTACAAGAATAAACATCCAATGTCTCCCAAGTAGAGAATCGAGTAAAAAAAAGAAACCAGAAAGCATACACAAAGCAAGAGCATTGTTAATAAATGGGGAGCATCCACGCACAGCACAGAAGTCTTCACAGTCACTCAAAAGAACCAGAAAAGTCTACATGTAGAGTTCAGAGGGAAGTTGGAAAGCTACACATCGGCCAAAGGCCACCAGGCAGCACAAAGGGCAGGTGAAGGGACAACTCTCATTTTTCACTTTGTGGATGCCTACCTGTTTGAAGTTTTATACAGGCATGTACAATCTTGTAATAGTTTTTTTTTTCTTTTTTTTTTTGAGTTGGAGTCTCACTCAGTCACCCAGACTAGAGTGCAGTGGCCGCTCCCGGCCTCCACAGCCTCGACTTGCTGGGCTCCGGCGATCCTTCCGCCTCAGCCTTCCAAGTAGCTGGAACCACAGGCGCACGCTACCACACCTGGCTAATTTTTTTATTTATTATAGAGATGAGGTCTCGCCAAGTTGCCCAGGCGGGTCTCGAACCTGCGGCTCAGGCAATTCACTCACCTCGACCTCCCAAAACGCGGGATTACAGGCTGAACCACCGGGCCTGGCCTTGTAATAGTTTTAAACTTTTTTTTTTTTTTTTGAGTAGGAGTATCATTCTGTCACTGAGGCTAGAAGGCAGTGGCACGATCACAGCTCACCACAGCCTTGACCTCATGGGCCCAGGCAATCCTTCCCAGAGTAGCTGGGATTACAGATGCATGACACCATGCCTGGCTTCTTTTGTTTGTAGAGATGAGGTCTCTTTATGTTGTCCAGGCTGGTCTTGAACTCCTGGGCTCAAGTAATCTTCTTTCCTCAGGAGTAAGACACCATACCTCGCCTTTAAACTTTTTTTTAACGTTGAGCACAAAAAAAGCCTGGGTGGGAAAAATGATGGGCCTGAAAAAAGGGTTGTTGTTTTTTTTTTAACATAGTGTATTAACAGACCACAGAGGCTTCTGAATGGAGCATCTTAAGGACCTAAGCCTCCCTCCATCTTCTTTCCTCCTCTGGCAACCAGAATGAAAAAGTTCTTGACATTAGGTAAAAGTAAGTGTCTTCTGGTGCCAGGGAAGAGATTTCAATAAAAACACCCCAGCAGCAGTGCAGGGGAAGACTCACCTGAGAAAGTGTTGTCTGCAAAACGTAACAGTAAACTGCTCTTGCCCACACCTGCAAGAGAGAAAATACCGTGATGAGGGGGCCAGTGGGTCCCCACCCTCCAGCCCCAGCCATTTTTCAGGGAGATAGTGCTTGAGTTTCAACTCTTATGCGGCTCAGTGGGAACCAGCTCTCTTCTCAGTGCTGTTTCTATCTCCTCCGCCAGCCACATTCACTGTCTCCCAAGTAGAGAATCAAGTAAAACAGAAGCAACCAGAAAGCACAAGGTATTTCCTCCACTCAATCCCTGACCTTCTCCTTTGTCCTCATGTAAGACAAACTCCCCCCAGATCCCCAGGGGGAGAGATGAGAAAGGGAGTCATGCCCAGGTCCTGTGCTGAAGGCCAGCTCAAAAGGAGATACTGGACGAAAGACAAGGGAGGAAGGTCAACCAATGAGACTGGCCCCCAAATGCACTTAAAACATGGTGCCTAGAAAATTGTGCACCATGGATGGTGCATCAGTTAGGAAGCAGCTTGAAGTGAGGAAATGTGGAGCTAGAGAGAACCCTTGGGATCATCAGAGCTATTTTGCAGGTGAGGAAACTGAGGTCTACACACTAGAACTGAAGTCTACTGTCTTTCCCAACTAATGTCCCCACCGGCTGGGCCAGTGGGGTGGAAGAGCCAGGCCAACAGTCCACGTGTGTTCAGACCACTGCACTCAACTGCAGCATCTCCTGGCTGCTTAGACCACGAAGAGGTGCATGCCTGCCTCCCCGTGACTTCAACAGTGGCTTCAGCCTGCCAAATGCCCCTGTCCTGCGTCCTCCTCCAACCCTCATCACCCCAGAGGCCAGCTGGGTCAACTGACCACAGAAGAAAGGAATTAATATGCATCGAGCTGTCTGTGCAGTGGGCACTTTGATGCTCCTATCATTATAACCACATCTCTTAAGATGAGTAAAACAGCGGGCGCGATGGCTCACATCTGTAATTCCAGCACTTTGGGAGGCCGAGATGGCCAGACTGCCTGAGCCCAGGAGTTCAAGACTAGCCCTGGGCAACATAGCGAAACTTCATCTCTACAAAAATAAAAAATTAAAAAATTAGCAGGATGTGGTGGCACACACCTGTAGTCCCAGCTACTCAGGAGGTTGAGGCAGAAGGATCACCTGAGCCCAGGAGGTCGAGGCTGCTGTGAGCCATTATCTTTGTGATCATGCCACTGCACTCCAGCCTGGGTGACAGAGTGAGACTCCCCAAAAAAAGATGAAGAAGCCAAGGCTCCGAGTTGGAGAGCTGGCCTAAAATGTCTCTGAGCTCCCAATCCAGGTCTGCCCCCTCCACAGCGCCTCCTCAGAGTTGGGGAGTCTTCTTGCATCTGGTTCAGCAAGGGGGAAAAAAAAAAGACCCCATGGTGGTTCCTACATCTTATTCCTGTTAGATTTTTCACAGAAATGCCATCAAAGCTATGAGGAAATCTTACACTAGGATCTATAAACCTCCTGAATCTTAAATGCAAACTTTGAGCATATGTGCCTATTTGTAGAAGCCCACAGCTACTTTTTTTTTTTAAGAGACAGGGTCTTGTTCTGTCACCCAGGTTGGAGTGCAATGGCACAATCATAGTTCACTGCAACCTTGACCCTGAGCTCAAGCAATTCTCCCACTTCAGCAGCAGGGACTACAGGTGTGGGCCACCAAGCTCAGTTAATTTTTTTTTTTTTTTGAGAGAGGGAATCTCCCTATGTTGCTCAGGCTGGTCTGAAACTTCTGACCTCAAGTGATCTTCTTCCTTGGCCTCCCAAAGTGCTGGGATTACAGGCATGAGCCACCATGCCCATCCCCCACAGCTTTTATTAGATTCTCAAATAGGGCTCTGCATCCACTCCCATCCCCCCAAGCAACCAGTTGCAAACCACTGTTGCAGTCTAAGTTACACAGTTGTATTTTTCTAAACCTAACCCCAAACATCCTCTCTGAGCAATCCTCTCTCAAGATCTTTTCTGAGGACTTCTCATGGTGAATGAGTTACCCGGGGATGCCCAGAAGAATTTCTTTCACTGAGTAAACTTGGGTCTTACTTTTCTAAATACAAGCCAAGGTAAGGCTCTCCTGAGCAGACATGTGCTGCTCAGTCTCGGGCCTGCAGCGCTTGTGCTCAAGAGCCACTTCCTCATCACTCAGCGGTGAGGCTTCCTGCTTAGCCCAAGGAGAGCCCAAGTCCTGGGCTGGGTCCCTCACAGGGCTCTGCCCAACGCCAACACCGCATTGGCCCTGCCAGCTCTTTTGCTTCCTCCTGAAGCTTTCTGGGTCCAGCTTACTCAGCTAAAAGCTTGTGTCTGGGTTGCTAGGCTATAGGTTCCTTTTGGATGGAACCCTTGCCTCATTCACCCAGCACATTCACAGTGCTGTAAGCTGGGCCCAGCACTTAGTAGGCACCAACAAAACACTGCTTTATATATTTACAACTGAACAAATGCCAATCTCACTGATGCTCTGCTAGTTAATCCTATCACTGCAGCATTAACAGGAGCCAAAGCAGTGGTCTTCAAACTTTCAAGGGGCAGCAGAATCCTTTTTTTAAATCAAATTTTAACCAAATCCGGCCCAGCATGATGTCTTACATCTGTAAGCCCAGCACTCTGGCCAAGGTGGGAAGATTGCTTGAGCCCAGGAGTTCGAGACCAGCCTGGGTAATACAGTGAGACCTTGTCTCTACAAAAAAAATGATCAAGAAATTAGCCAGGTGCGATGGCATGCACCTGTAATCCCAGCCACTTGGTAGGTTGAGGTGAAAGGATTGCCTGAGCCCAGGAAGTCAAGGCTGTGGTGAGCTGTGATTGTGCCCTGTACTCCAGCCTGGGTGACACAGTGACACAATGAGACCCTGACTTAAAAAGAAATTATCCAAACCCCATATGTCTAAAATAGATGTAGTGGGGGTGAGGGGTGATCTCTCTGCAATGACACAGCAGCATACCCTCCACTCACCACCACCCCCCCCACCCCACCCCTGCTCCTTGGAAGAGCAGTTAAAAGCCACTAGGCTGCAGAAAGACCACAACAGTCATCACATTATCTGCTCCTTTGGATCTGACACCAACCTCTGGCACTGCTCTCCTTTTGAGAGGAACAGAAACCCACTCTGAGAAATCCCATCTCTTGCATATGTCTGGAAGAGGCTTCCTTGAAAAAAACACGCTGCAACCATTTACCCACGGCCTTCACTATAGCCACAGCTGAAGCTTCCCAATGCCACATCCAGTGCAAGCCCAACCAATCCAGGCCAACATCCTTTGCCCTGCAAGGGGCACTCTTGGCAGCCAGGAAAACACACCACATCGTCACCGCACTCCCCAGGCTGCTGCGTCTGGTCCTCGTCATGCCAGCCACACACAAGTCTTCCCTTAGCCCTGCTCCTACCTGGGCTCCAGTTCCCTCATTCTGCTTCAGTTCCAGCCTCCTGAAGACCCTCAGACCTTCCAGTGAAGTGATCTCAATTTTAATCGTGCCTCACGATATAACCTCCACAAGTCAGGCTCCCCTCTGAGCCTCAGTTTTCTCATCTGTCCAGGGAAGTGCTTTAACTACATCTCGGAATAAGGTGGTTGGCCTGAGGAATGCAGATGAAATGCTGTTACAAATCAGAGCCATTGTCAGAAGGGCATAAGGAAAAGTGTAGAACCTCAGGCATAAAGAAGAGATGCAAAAGTCAAGGGAATACATTCCAGAAGCGCGTACAATGTGGCAGAGTGGGAAGAACTCCGGACTTATGAAGACAGAAACCAACATTCATTGAGGGCCTACTGTTTGCCAGCCTTGACACCAGCTGCTCTCACACATACTCGCACAGATGTGCATTAACTCCTGGCTTTGTTTCTGATGAACTGTGCGATTTGGGGCAAATCAGTCACCTCCTCTCAGCCTTAGTTTCCTTATTTGACCAACCCCATCGATAACGGGTAAGAATCAGATGAGAGAGTGCCTGTGAAATCATTCTGTACATCTTAAGGAGGCACACATACAAGGAGCCCAGTTCAGGGAGCATATGATGTCAGTCTCCTTGCTCACTGCCAAAGTTTAATTTGAACTTCCATGGTTTCCATCTTCCAGGCTCCTAAGAGTTCTGCTTTGAGTATCAGCTCACTGTCAGGAGAAATCAAAGAAAAACAGTACCTATCTTCTCTGCACAGTCTAGGCCTACATGACCGAACTAGGGCTGGACCACATAAGTCTACCACACCTGACTCTGGAATGAAAAATCAATACACCACACAAAATGTACAGTGAGAAGGCGGGTCAAACCCATCCCCTGGGTTTTACAAAGGAGAAAAACCAACAAGCTGCATCTCCTTGCTGAGTTTAGACTTGTTTGGATATCAACACACAGATCCAAGATGTCTTGCTGAGGAATAAAGACCCCTGACTACAGCAGGCTGACTGTAATTCCAAAAGGAGAAATAATCTTAGTGCCAGTCCCTCAGAACCAAGGCCAGAGCTGAAAGTCAATCCTGTAAAAGAAGAAGCCTCAAGACCCCAAGGAATGCCAAAGACATCGCCAGAGCAACACTCCACAGCTTGCCTGGTTTTCTCTCATTCAAACCACAACCAATCAGTCCTCCACTTTTCTAACTTCTTCCCCTACCAGTTACTCTTCCATCTCCCCGGCTAACCCCTAACTTTCCCCCTCACCTCTCCCTTCCTCCAGCAACCACGGAAACCTCAGTCATCCTTCACCTGATCCAAACCACCAACCACATCTCAACACAGCTTTCCAAATGGGACCCAAACCCAGCCAACTTCCCTGACCCAGCTATGACACTGCCACCAACACTTCTACATCCTGGGTCTCACCCCCGACTTGATTTGATCCCCTCTTCCCTTAATAATCCATGGGTACTCCCACCAACCTGGCCTCCGCCTCCAATCACATGGCCCCCGCCTCACACTCAGCTCAGATGTGGGCCATAAACTAAGCCTGCTCCCAGGTCTCCTTCCTGGACACCATATAATCCCAGCACCTCAGCTAGGCTCCCATAAACCTGCTGGGGATTGCCTCCCTGACCTCTTGGTCACCCCATAATTCTGCTCACCTGTCACATGCCAGACACCTCTAAAATCCTCCATCCTTTCCCAGAAACCAGTCTACCTTTTCTAAGAACATTTAACATTCATTCATTCGACGAATGTGTACTATGCCTTCACTGGGTGCCAGGCACTGTTCTAGGCACTGGAGTTAGAGTGGTGATCTGAATTAAGAGGCCTCAAGGTGTGCATATGTGGCCAAAGCACTTTTATAATTTTGGCTGGCCCATCCCCAGTTAACACCCTTCTGTACACAGCAGGGCAACAGCAAAGATTTACTGACTGCTCACTATGTGCCAGACACTGTTCCCAACACGGTGTGTGCAGTATCTCGCTGAATACTCACATCAACCTCATCTGGCAAATTCTACTGTTACTCTATTTTGCAGATAAGGAAACTGAACCAGGCAGAGATATAATAATAATTCAGCGGGCCCTATGCAAAGGCTTTACCTGTCTCACCTCACTTAAACCTCACACCAATCCCATGAGGCAGGTTCAGGGAACGTCCTCGTTTTACAGGGGAAGAAACTGAGGCTAACAAAGGACACTGATAATAACAATAGAGAACATTTACTTCGAGCTTACTTTACCCGTCGGGCGCTAAGCACTTTTCCTACTCTGTCTCATCGAATACTCACACCACCCAGCAAGCAAGTCCCCCCTGCTCAGACACGGGAACTAAGGCTCAGAAAGGTGAAGCAACTTGCCCAAGGTCACAGAGTGAAGAGACTGGCAGTTCCAGGACTCGAACCCGGGTCTCTCCAACTCCCGCGATCGCGCGACTTGACCAAGGTCACACGTGAGGCAGGGGCAGGCGCGGAGCGTGGACCCGGCGCGCCCGT
>NW_007256007.1:300025-313881 GCF_000164805.1 Carlito syrichta | reverse complement strand
GCAGCTTGAAGAGGTGGTCGTAGTCCCGGGCCATGGCGGGCGGGGGTGGTGCGCGCGGGCGGGCGGAGTCGGTCCTGGCCTCGCGATCCGCAGCTCCCTCCGGGCTGCTCCGGCAGCGGCGGATCCACTTCCCGAACAAACAGCCGGAACTGACAGAAACACCTCCCTCCGCTCCCCCCCTCCTCCTCCTCAGCAGCCGCCGCCGCTGCCACCGATACCCTCCTTCCCGCCTCACCCCGCTACTGCGCAGGGGCAGCGACTGGCCCCGCCTCTGCGCAGCCGCAACCCGGACCAGCCGCGCCCTCGCCGAGCACACGCACTGCGCACGCGTCCTGGCGGAGTCTCAGCGGCGCGGGAGCGTCTACCTCGCGTCTCTTCTGCTGGCGTCGCCGTCACCGTTGCCGCCTGCGGGCCTGAGGGCTTGCAGGGCCGAGTTCCGTCGAGCCCTGGACTGAAAGAAGCCCAGGGTGCCCGAGGAGCCCGGCCGTGGACGTTCTCTCTCCCTCATCTTCAAGACCCGCACGCGCTGCGGAGAGATGATAGGCACGCAGAGGCGGGGGCGGGGCTCACGCCGGGTGCCCAGTCTCTCGCGTCCCGGGTCTGGGGTGCGAAAGCAGCTCCGTGCGGCGGCTGAAGGCTCGACGCCGACCCCGCGGTGCTGGTGCTGGTACCCTACCGTGCCCCGGGCCTGCGGACCGGACGTCGAAGGCGGCAGGTGGCTGCCGAGTGACACAAGGCAGGCGTTGCCTGCCGGAGCGTAGCTGCTAGAGAGTGGCCTTTAGGGGCAGCGCTGGGCCGAAATCCCACCCTAGCCTCTTGGAGCCTGCGTTTTCTCATTGGTAGACGGGGAGAGTAGTCCAGCTTGCAGCTAAGCCTGGGAGAAGAATGAGCGGGTGTGTCAGCCACACTTCGGAGACAGAAAGCAGCCGCCCCCTCGCTTCAGTGTCACCACCCAGATGCACGTCTCAAAACCGTGTGGCTAGGAAGACCTGGGCCGCCAGCAGTTAAGCGGTATTCATTTTATCATCAGGTTTTCGAGCTTTAGAGTGAGTTCCCACCTGCCCTGCCCTTTAGATCTGAAACTGAAAGTAGTATGTACCCACCGCCATCCTAACTGCAGAGCTGCAGGATTTTTAAGCTCTTATACCTTTCTTATAACCCTGTCCCTTTCCAGTCAAGTACCTGTTGGATATTTCCACGTGTTTACCAAACTTCCTTTTCTTTTGATTTTATAAAAAGCAATGCTTGTGGTTTTAAAAAAAAAATGGGCCGGGCGCGGTGGCTCAGCCTGTACTTTGGGAAGTAGAAGTGAGAGGACTGTCTGGGCAACTTGGTGAGACCTCGTCTCTACAGTAAATCACAAAAATTAGCCGGGCATGGTGGCGTGCGTCTGTTATTCCAGCTACTTGGGAGGCTGAGCCCAGCAGGTCGAGGCTGCGGTGGCCATGAGCGTCCCACTGCACTCCAGCCTGGGCGACAGAGTGAGACTCCAACTCAAAAAGAAAAAAAAAAAAAATTGTACAGAAGCTTACTGAAAAGTACAAACTTTTTTATTTTCCTCTGAATCACTTCTCACAGGTAACTCCTGTAACTTTCTTGGATATCCTAAAATGCTTTACACTTTTTTGTTAAGTGAATAAATGCCCTTCAGTGAATTTCCTATTTCCATACAAACATATATTTATGTACCTTGCCTTTTTAAAAATGGGTGTACATCTTTTCCTTCTAACAATGCACTTTTATCATTTATCAGCTGCATGGTGTGGTACTCTCAGGTGGTTGTACTGTAATGTAGCCACTCTGCTGTTGATAGGCAGCTATATTTTTGTTTATAATTATTTATTACAAGCATTGTTTGCAGGCAGGATCCTTGAACAACATGTGACGTGTCTGACTCAAGTTTTGAGTTGTTTTTCCAGGAGCTGAGAATTAGTGTGGTGATGCCAAAAGGACATGGTTCAAGACCAACCGGGGCAAAATAGGAAGATCTTGTCTCCACAAAAAAATTTTAAAAATCGGCTGGGTGTGGTGACAAGTGCCTGTAGTCCCAGATACTCAGGAGGTTGAGGAGAGAGGATTGCTTGAGCCTAGAAGTTCAAGACTGTGGTGAGTCACGATTATGCCACTGCACTCCAGTCTGGGAAAGAGTAAGATCCCCCAGCTCAAAAAAATAGAACATGGGCTTGAAATCTAGCCTGGGGAGAGGAGCTGCTCATGTGCTGTTGATTGAAGAGTCCTCTTTGCTCTGAAAGATTAGTGTCATCCCCTTTGACTCAGCAGTTTTAGGAAATGGGGGGGGGACGGAAGCCTCGGTGGAGCCATTAGGCAACTAGGCAATCACACCCAGCCTGGACCAGACAGCAAGGCAGTAGGTTATTTCAGCTCATCTTCACAACCTGCTCTGCATTCAGGAAGTCTTATGCTAGCTTTGGAATCCTAGCTCCGTCCCTTAAAAGCTTTTTGATGTTTTTAGTCAGGCTTAGAGGTGCACACCTGTAATTCCAGCTACTCAGGAGCAGAGGCAGGAGATCAGTTGGGCCCAGGAGTTCAAGATCAGCCTGGGCAACATGGCAAGACTCCCATCTCAAAAAGGAAACTTTGATTTTGGATAAGTCACATCACACACTATCTAAGAGGCCCTGAGTTGTGAGGATTAGAGATATGTTTGTAAATTACCTGTCACATATAGTCATTTGTTAAGCAGTAACTAATGTTGCTAATCAAGGTCATTCTGCATTGACTCATTCATACTTTGAGCCATTTCCTGTTGTAGACTCTAGCACACATTTCCAGGGCAGCCTCCTGATATTAGACTGCAGAATACTTTTCGGAAGTAAAGCAAAATTGGCCATGAAGAAAAACCAGACTCCTTGGGCCAGGCACAATGGCTCATACCTGTAATTCTAGCACTTGAGGCTTAGGTGGAAGGATCACTTGAGGCCAGGAGTTCATGACCAGCCTGAGAAACATAGTAAGACTCTTTCTACAAAAAATTTTAATTAGCTGAGTCTGGTGGCTTGGGAGGCTGAGATGGGAGGATTGCTTGAACCTAGGAGTTTGAGGCTGCAGTGAGCTATGATCATACCACTGCCCTCCAACCCAGGTGACAGTGTGACCTGACTTTGCCTGAATGTGTCATCTGGAAAGCAGTGGGCATTAATTCCTTCATTTACTTAGTAACTATTTAATGAGTGCTCATGTGCCATGAATTGTAGAGCATATTAGAATAGAGCCTTTTCCCTTCAGGAGTTTAGGGTTTGGACATACTCATGAAGAATTAAAAATATAAGACAATGATAGAATAGCTGTCAAATAAGCAGTCAAGACTTCAGAGGAGGAAAGCTATCACTTTAGCTGGAATGATGGGGAAAAGATTTCATCATAAAGATTTCATGATGGCACTAGAGTAAGAGAGAGCCTTGAGTGTCAGGTGTATTTAGACAGCTGTTGTCACAGCCTGTATCATCAATTTTGGCTTGGAGGGGAAATTCCCTACAGGCCAGGGTATGTGTCTGACATCTCCAACTGAATATCCGGAGCACATTTTCCTTTAGAAACATAGTTTTACATTTATTTAAACTACAGTTCAATAATGAGTTAAGGTGTCTTTTGTTCTATATACATATTTAAACTTTTGTGACCTGAGATAAGTATCAGTATGCACTGTGCTGGAAAACTGTTCCAATGTTTTGAACAGCCAGTGTACAGGTAAGTTTTTGCAACATCACCTGTTTGTACATTAGAAACTACAATGGGGGGGGCATTGAAAGTTTTTGAGTAGAGGAGCAATCTCAAAATACTGTTGTAGCAAAGTAATCCAGCACAAGTATGCATGGATTTCAGCTACATAGCTTTAAAGGTTATTGCTGAAATCCAGGCGTGAGGGGACAGATGCAAAAGACAATACACAAACCAGACAAAGCAACTGTTTTTGTTTTGTTTTTAACTCACATAATGTACCTGGTAGCTGGATTAATTCACTAATTAAATAAACACAAGTATTAGATGTCAAGTGCCCTGCTAAACACTGAGAATATAACATAGACAAAAAAAACTATCCTCATGGAGCTTCCAGTATAGTATAGAAAGACATTCATTCAACAAATAATTGAGGGCCTACTATATGCCAGGCCCTCACACAGGAGCTGGGGATTTAGCAGCAAGTAAAACTTTTAAAAATCCCTGCTTTCTTCGAGACCTGCCTGGGCAACTTCGCGAGACCTCATCTCTACAATAAATCAAAAAATTAGCCAGGTGTGGTAGTGCACGCCTGTAGTTCCAGCTACTTGGAAGGCTGAGGCGGAAGGATCGCAGGAGCCCAGCAGGTCAAAGCTGCGGTGACCAGGAGTGGCCACTGCACTCCAGTCTGGGCAACAGAGGAAAATTCCAACTCAAAAAAAAAAAAAAAAATTCCCTGCTTTCAGGTCGAGCTCAGTGGCTCAGTCTGTATTCCCAGCATTTTGGGAGGCTGAGGTAAGTAGATTGCCTGAGCCCACGGGTTCGAGACCAGCCCGGGCAACTTGGCGAGACCTCGTCTCTACAATAAAAAAATAAATAATTAGCCGGGCATGGCAGTATGCGCCTATACTTCTGGCTACCTGGAAGTCTGAAGGGGAAGGATCGCCAGAACCCAGCAGGTCGACACTGGAGTGGCCATGAGTCTGCCACTGCACTCCAGCCTGGGTGACGGAGTGAGAAAAATTCCTGCTTTCGTGGAATTTACATTCTGTTAGAGAATAGAGGCAGCAAATGTTTAAGGAGAAAATTAAGGCAAGGAGCACATCAAGGTTGGCTGGGGCAGGCAGTGAAGCTGTGGAGATGGCGGGATGTACTATTCTACTATACTCGAAGCTTGGCAGTGAATGAAGAGAAATGGAATGCGGTGAGAGCAGTGGAGCTGATTTAAGTGTTTTTCAGGATAGCGGTGGTACAGGATTAACAGCTAGAGAACAGTAAGGATTGAATATGTAGGGAAAAGCCAGGCTAAGGGCACTTCAAAGAGCTTAATTTGGCAAGGAGAAGAGCCAGGAAGTGAGATGTCGCCACTGAGGAGGCTAAGTGGGTAAAGGAGGGGGGACCTCGAGCCTTCAAGTGTAGCAGTGGCAGGAATGAAGGTCAGTGCAGTGGAGACCTGGAGGGACCTGTGGACTCCAGCTTTCAGACAGCAACGTGGATTCTAAAGTTGCTAAGTGCCAGGGAACAAGAGAGTGGGATGCGTGCTGTGATCAAGAAGGCAAAAGTGGCCGGGCTCGGTGGCTCAGCCTGTAATCCGTGCTTTGGGAGACTGAGGTGAATGAATTGCCTGAGGCCACAGGTTCGAGACCCCCCTGGGCAACTTGGTGAGACCTCATCTCTACAATAAATAAAAAAATTAGCCGGGCGTGGAGCCCAGCGGGTCGAGGCTGCAGTGGCTGGGAGCGGCCACTGCACTCCAGTCTGGGCGACAGAGCGAGACTCCAACTCAAAAAATAATTAAATAAATAAAAATTAAAAAGAAGTGGGTAGTCAACCAGAGCTCAGAGAAGGCAGGTGAGCTTAACAATGGGGACCTTAAATGAGCAAGATGCTCGCCATTCAACATACTGGTCCAAGAAGGAAGGAATAAAGGAAGTTGCATCTCTCCCTCTGGTGGAAGTGGAAATGGACCCTTTCTCCCACACCTAAAAGTGTGGTACCACACCAAGAGATGTGGCCATGGGCCTTGCCCTGCCTGCACATAGCCCTTAGGAATCAAGTGAATCATAAATTCTGTGACTGCAGGGACCACATCATCTTTATATTCTCTGGGGATCTAGCCTATGGCAGGTGCTTAGTGTCTGTTGAATTAACGTGAAGCCACATGTAGAACTTAAGAGTTGGAAAGAATAAAAAATAATGTAGTTGACCCTTCTCTGGAATTTACTTTCTGTGGGGTGTGGGCCAAATCTGGGGTCTCTCTAACTCTGGGTCAGCCTCCCTCTCCCCTGAGCTCCAAACCATTCGGTGGGACTTTTTTCCTTCAACTTTTAGATTAAATCAGTGGTTTTCCAAGTGTGGTCTGAGGACCCTGGGGCTTCCAAAGACCTTTTAAAGGATCTGCAAAGTCAGAACACTTAATACTAGGATGTTACATTTGCCTTTTTCACTGTCATTCACTTATGAGCAAATACTTTCCTAACATTATTACACATGGTATCACAACAGACTGAATGCAGAGCAGACATGTGAATCCAGACCTTAAAGACATGCAAAAATGTCAAACAGTGCCACTCCTTACTAACATGGCTTCTGTTTTGGAAAACATGGTTATATTTGTTACGTTTATTTATGCTAACAGTGTGCCATTATTCTTCTTTGGAGTCAGGGTCTCACTCTGCTGTCCAGGCTGAAGTACAGTGGCATAACGGCTCATCACAGCCATGACCTCCTGGGCTCAGGCCATCCTTCTGCCTCAGCCTCCTTAGTAGCCGGGACTATAGGAGCACACCACCATGCCCAGTTTCTTTTTCATATTTCTTTGTAGAGACAACGTCTTGCTATGTTGCCTAGAATGGTCTCAAACTTCTGGGCTCGAGTGATTTTCCCACCCCAGCCTCCCAAAGTGCTGGGATTACAGGTGTGAGCTACCATGCCCAGCCAGGTTATTTTTCAGCAAATTAACAAATACTTTTTAAGAATCCTTTTTTTTCTTTTTTCTTTTTTTTTGGAGTCAGAGTCTCACTCATCACCCAGGCTCGTGTGCAGTGGCACAATCACAACTCACTGCAGCCTTAACCTCCTACAGTCAGACAATCTCCGCCTCAGCCTACATGAGCAGCTGGAACTACAGGCATGCACCACCACGCCCAGCTAATTTTTTGGATTTTTTTTTGTAGAGATAAAGTCTTGCTATGTTGCCCAGGCTGGTCTCCCGAACTCTACCAATCTTCCCGCCTCAGCCTCCCAAAGTGTTGGGATTACAGGTGCGAGCCACTGTGCTCAGCTAACAAATATTTTTAAAGTTAACCAGTTTTTATTTATGAGACAGTAAATATCAGTAGATAAGATACACATATGCACGAGCTCTTTGGGGTCCTCAATTTTTCAAAGTATAATAAGAGGTCCTCAGGCTAAAAAGAAATGCTGGATTCAACCCTGCTGCACTCCCACTTCCCTTTTTTGTGAGAATCTTAGTAAGAAGGATCTAAAGTAACTATGTCCATAGTTTTTGTGGGACTGTGGGGCAGAACTTGGGGGGATTTTCTTGCACTCATTGTCACTGTGACCAGGCTGCTAACTCACTAGAGAAATCACTCTCAGGGTTTCTGAGATTGCACCCAAAAGGGATTGGCTCCAGGCACACGCAGGAAAGTCTTACTCAGAAACGCCACAGCGGTAACTATCCTCTGACCAGTTTTTCTCATTTCCTAAGCTTTGTTAACATCAACACTCCCTTCCACCAGGGCAGGCAGCAGGGAACCCTCCTAAAAGAACTGAGGGGAAGCTCAGAACCCAGGGAAGTAACTGGGCTCCACCTCTTCTGAAAAGTGAAGTCCAGTCACTCTGCAGAGCCACCTGCCAAGAACCTGACGAGTTTCTTTTGTTAAATTCACCTTCCAAGCCGGGCTTGGTGGCTCAGCCTGTAATCCCGCGCCTTTGGGAGGCTGAGGTGAGTGGATTGCCTGAGCCCGCAGGTTCGAGACCCGCCTGGGCAGCGAGATCTCATCTCTACAATAAATCAAAAAATCAGCCGGGCGTGGTAGCGCGTGCCTGTAATTCCGGCTACTCGGAAGGCTGAGGCAGAAGATTGCTGGAGCCCAGCAGGTCGAGGCTGCGGTGGCCGGGAGCGGCCACTGCACTCCAGTCTGGGCGACAGAGTGAGACTCCAACTCAAAAAAAAAAAAAGAATAATAATAACAATAATTTGGAAGGCGCCTCCCAAAGGCGCAGGATTACAGGCTGAGCCACCAAGCCCGGCTCCAAATTATTTTTATACAATGGCCCTGGGGCTTGGTGACCAGAGAATCAAGAAATATGGGTTTTTCCCAGTTCTGCTGCCAACTGGCTACATGACCTTAAGGACGCCCTTTCCCATCTCTGTCTCAACTTTACTCTTCATAAAATGAAGACCACATCCTGCCAGCCTCTCTTTATGACTGTGTGGAAGGATCGAGCTACCAATGGTGGCAAAATGCCTCCTGCCCTGTACAATGGAGACCCACCCACGTGCCAAGGGACCTCTCATTCAGCATTTTGGACAATCAACATCATGGTATTATTACTTTTCAAAAGAGATCTGATTTTTAATAGCTTTTTGAACTCCAGACTCAAGAAGTTAATGATATATCAATAAATTCTGGGTCCAGCAATTAATCCCTGAATGTGAAAGCGCTATACTGACATACCTTCTGTGCTAACATTTCCCTTGCATCATCCACTTATCAGGAACTTTCTGTGCCTGACTTTGTGCAGAGTGCAACATGTCATTCAACCTAGATGACAACCCTGTGAAACTCTGCTCTCCCTGTATAGGTGAGGAGATGTGCTCAGAAAGGTTAAGGAACATGCTCTAGGTAACACAACTTAATATTAAGCAGTTTCAACCTGACTTTGAATTCCCTGTGGCCCCACTATCCCACACCACACTAGAACTTTAAAGTGATACCTACATCTCTTTCTCAATATTTTGGAGCCTAGACTTTTAAACTGGTTCTTCTTTTTCCTTACTCTAATTTAGAAAGGCTTGAAGCAATTTAAGACACATCCACACAGACCTATACCTAGAAAAAACATTCCTATTGCTAATCTTGCATCAAAATCTACTCAAATAATCCACCTCCAATCTCTGCACCCAAAATGGCCAAGCCTGCATGCATCTTCTCTACCCTTCTCCCAGGCCCTCTAGCATCACACGACAGGATGAAGAAAACTTACCTGTGGGTTTGGTTCCTTAAAGGGATGTGTGAACCATGTCACACCACCACCCTACATTTTACAATCATCTTGCTGCCCATGATTCCTGAGACTCCTAGAGTTAGTTAAAGTTTTGGGAATGCTCAATTTAGAGCATTTTCAGTTTTTTCTGGATTAACTAAGGATACATCACTTTGTCACTGACTTTCAGACACACAGAAGAGAAAGATGGGACAGTCTCCTCTGGAGGATCACTGAAAGCCATTAATAATCTATCTTTTCTAAAGACTCTCCCAGCCAGTGTCCTGTCAGATGGGGTGAGATACTGATACAGCCTGCAGAGCAGCAGGGCAGGGCCTGAGGTGGTAGCTTCCATAGGTGAGGTATCTGGGACCAGCTCTCCATTCGCCTAACTGCTTTCTGTACTTTCATATCCTTTACGTTCTGGAAGCACTGCTCTAAAGAATGAAAACTAGCCAGCATAGGAGAGGTAAGAGAAAGGATAAAAATAGGGCTCTGGAGACAGACTGCCATGACTCCGGGCAAGGGACTTCTCAATTTCCTCCTCTGAAAAACAGTAACAAGAGAACCTACTCCATAGGAATACTGAGAGGATGAAATGAAATGATGTCATGTTATAATTACCATTAACCTCCACTTTAAGAACAACAGATTTTTAGAGCTTCTCTTCCAAATTCCTCGTTTTGCAGATGAGGAAACTAGCCCAGAAAGGTCTGGTGACTTGCCCAAAACTAAACCTCTCTACCGACACTAGGATAGCTTTTGCTTCTCTGCTGCCAAGCTCCATGTCTTCTAGGGCATTTGATCTCGGCTGCTGTTATTGGGATTGCTATAACTGTGGGCTGACGAGGTCCTTTTTGCTGGCTCCCCTGTCATGTCTGTAACAGCCCTTTGCAGTTTTCTTCCTGGGAGCTCACACCATCCTTCCAGACTCAGAGAATGCAATTCAACATGCACTGGGGGTTTTTGAGTCATCTCTATCTGTGAGTCAACCTCCACCCATCTATTCTGTACGGAGAGATCTCATCCTCCTCCAGCTTCTAGAACTGAAGCCTGGTGTTTTTCCTTTGAATTTTGCTTAATGGTTGTCTTCCACCTGTAAGTATGTCAAGTTTCCCTCCCAGTTGCAGACTGGGGACTGAAAGCCAGAGGTGGATATAAGCATCTAATCCAAGACCCTGGAGCAAACACTGAAGCTGTCTCAGAGCTGAACAGAGGCTTCCCAGTCCACACCCCTCACAACAGAAACTTTCTTCCATCTCCCCACGGCTGATTAGTAGAGGTAAACACATACACAGGCAGCCTGCTGGACATATGCCCTAGGCAGCTGGAAGGACACTGATGACCATCTGAATCCCAGAGGCAGAGAATAGTTACCATGGCTATCAAAAACTGCAAGGATTGGCTGCTTTGACTATGAGGACTCAGCTGACTTCCCAAGGTCCCTTCCAGCCCTGGGATTCTACAATTACCTCAAGCCAGCTGACACCATGTGTGTTGCAAGAAAATAGGGAGTCCTGTGACATATAAGGCTAAGGCATAGAAAGCTTTCATCAGAAGTGCCTTAGAGGTCACCCTGTCTTGTCAGAAGTGTTGAGTCACAAGCCTACTTTCTACCTCACTGCATAAATAACCAAAGTCTGACTTGTTTTGGTATAGCATCCTATACCTTTTATGAAGTGAGCTTGCTACCACTACTTTTTATTTCTCTTCCTTTCATAGCTCTGGCCAATAGTTTTGATAGAGGTTTGTTCTGTATTATGGCCAGGGAAACAGCCCAGAAAAACTTGCATCACAAAACCCAGTGGGTGTGCTCCATCAGACAGGATGCATGTGTCACGAGCCTTCTAAGAATCAGGAGGAAGGAAGTCATTCATAAAGGAGGCAGATGCTGAACTGCAACTTTGGTTTCCTCTTGCAAGTTCTTCAACTATAGGAATGTGGTTCTTTCTTACTCCACAGAAGGGATGGATTTCTCTTTATAATCTGACTACCAGAAGCCCCTGAGCTTAGAATAGAGCAAGGAAGTGGCTAATTTGATCTTTGCATTCTCCACGTGGGGGAGATTATAGGCCTGGCTGCACACCTCTCAAGACTTGACCTCAGGACAGAGAAGTCTGTAGGAACTTCCAATGGGCTGGGCATAGTGGCTCATGCCTATAATCCCAGCACTTTGGGAGGCCAAAGCAGGAGGATCACTTAAGGACAGGAGTTTGAAAGCAGCCTGGGAAACAGCACAACCTTATCTCTAGAAAAAATTTCAAAATTAACCAGGCATGGTAGCACACACCTGTACTTCCAGCTATTCAGGAGGCTGAGGCAGGAGGATTACTTGCGCCCAGGAATTCGAGGTTACAGTGACATCCTGGGCATGAGACCCTGTCTCTATTTTTTAAAAAAAGACTTTTGAAAGCAGGGAGAAGGATGCCCAGAAACCAGAGAACTGTGAATACTTACAAAAACAGTTGCAAACCTTTCCTTATTCCTGATGCAGGAAGATTCTGTTTAATAGATGTTTGGAAATTTTTAAAAATCTGCTTATATCAAGATTAAATCAAAGCCTTTATTAAACATTACTCCTTCAAACAGCCTGCATGTAAACCTATAGCCCTCCCCAGACTCGGGAACTGCCAGAGCTGGGTGTCAATTTCATCTCACAGGTCAGATCCAATCAGACATCACAATATTGAAAATCAAGCCAAGACACACCACACTGGGTAGACATCCACTGTTCTGTGCCCCACTCAGGATCTAGGCAAAAGGTTGGTAGCGCTGGCTCTCAAACTAGAGCTCAAGCACAGGAGAAGAGGAACCTGCAGTTTGACTCTGCTTATTCCAGACCTAGACATGTTAACTGGACAAGCAGCTCCTGGGCTGCCATTCGCTGAGGCTGATGTGTGTGCTTTTCCTTCTCTTCTCCAAAGGAAAAGGTGAAAGATGGAGGAGGCAATTTTCAGTTGTGTGTGGGTTTGATTTAAGGCTTTGGCTGTGGTCTGTTGATATATTAAAATACTTTCTGGGAACGCCATCTCCTAAGCTCCCCCATCGGAACAAACGCATTTTCAAAAATGAAAACATTGAACAAAGATGTGGAGCTGCAATGCTGCTGCAGGGCTCAGGCCTCTCATGTCAGGATGGTGTCATCCACCTGCTCCGTGGAGTCGGCCTGGCTGGCTAGCTTCTTCAGGGACCTCCGGTTAACCTCATTCAGCACCTCCAAACTGGCCACATCCAGGATCTTGGTGAGGGACTGTGGGGAAGAATGGATGTGAGGAGACATAGTTGGAAAACATAGCTTCAGGTTTCTCATAAAGATAAAAATGAATGTTAACCCCAAAACTAGAACCACAAGGTGGAATTTGGCAAAATAAGAGAATCCGATGGATCCAGGAAAAGTCCAGAAAAATACTCATCATGCTTTCATGAACAAGGTAGTGGAGGTTGTAGTTTTCATTGCTTTAAAGGCTACTGGGGGCAGGGGACTGAATTAATAGGGTTCTGGGTTTCAGGGGAGCTCTACTGGGATCTGCTATGTATGTCTGGAAGTCATGTAAAATTGTATATGAAGAAAGGGCTCTGCTGTGAAAGAAGTCTGAAAACCATGGGAAGTGTGTTTCCAGGCTCTAGGCCCATCACCTGAATCTCCATCTGTTCCTGAAAGCTAACATATACATGATGGTAGAGAAAAGTATGAGGCTTAAATACTGTCATATAGAAGAAAAGCTGCAAGACAAATGCCCACAGCATGCCTTTGGAAGGCACCCCAAGCAACCCCAGGTTCCTACCTGAAACACCTCTTCGCCCTGCCTCATCTTGAGGAGGTTGACAATAGCCTGGTCACTATAGGCCCTGACGACAGTGTTCTTATCCTTGGTGTTGTCAAGAAGAGCCTTCAGGATGGGCTTGATGGCCTGCGGGTCCAGGGGAGGCAGTGGGTCCTTATTTGCCCACCAGATCATTTTCTCAGATACCAGCCTGATGTCACTGGATGGGTTCTGTAGACACTATGAAGAATATCACAGACAGGCTTTTGAACAGGCACATCCAGCCTATTTCTTGAAGAAGCTCAAACTGCCAGCTCTCACACTCTCCCTTCAACATGGACACTGACGCCACTGCTCCGTACTAGCGTGATGTAGCCCTGGCTACCTCCCTGTCACATCTTGTGCCACTCTCCTCTTGCTCACTATCAGCCCACACAGGTTTTTACTTCCTCAAATATGCCAGGCTCCTTCTGGCCTTGGGCCTCTGCACTGGCTGATCCCACTGCCTGGGTTGTGCTTGCCCCTGTTTCTTCACTCAGCTGGTTCCTTCTCATCCTTCAGGTCTTAACTCAAATGTCATCCTTCAGAGGTCCCCCCTGACAACTCTATATCAGGGTCCTCCCCACAGGCTTCAGGGATCTTGTCTGCTTTGTTCATCTCTACACTTTCGGCATAGTGCTGAATGAATGAGGGCAGGCTGATGCCATCACACACGGGCCCAATCTAATTGGGCCCCCAGAAATTCTCAGTGGGTTCTGAGTATTGCAAGGTGGAGACAGGCACTCTTTGGGACCTCATTACTCACAGTGAGGTCCATGCACCAGCAGCACTAATACCATCCAGGAGCTGGCTATAGTGTCTCAGGCATGGCCCCATCTCATTAAAATGCAGAATCTGGTTTTGATTTCTGTGCACGTTAATGTCTGAGAAACATGCTGTATTACCCAGCCCCTGCTGTCAGAGTCCTCAGCTTTCCTAATTAGGGCCTGGCACCCAACATAAATATCACACAAATAAGTGCTGGGCCAACTATTTTACAAAACCAGGGTGCCTAGAAAGAATGTTTAAAAATAGTGGTTCTTGGGAGGCTGAGGTGGGTGGATTGCCTGAGCCTGCGGGTTCGAGACCTGCCTGGGCAACTTGGCGAGACCTCATCTCTACAATAAATTAAAAAATTAGCCGGGTGTGGTAGCGTGTGCC
>NW_007256007.1:272866-300005 GCF_000164805.1 Carlito syrichta | reverse complement strand
GCGTGTGCCTGTAGTTCCAACTACTTGGAAGGCTGAGGCAGAAGGATCGCTGGAGCCCAGTAGGTCGAGGTTGCGGTGGCCAGGAGCAGCCACTGCACTCCAGTCTGGGCAATAGAGTGAGACTCCAACTCAAAAAAATAAAATAAAATAAAATAAAAATAGTGGTTCTTAATTTGGGGGTGTCATGGGTCAATTTGAGAATCTGACAAAAAAGTTGGACACTCTTCCAGAGAAAAATGCACAAAGTAACACTTGACAATCTGTCCCCAAGGGTTCAGAAATCTCCTGGGGCCATCCATGAAGAACTAGCACACAACTAGTTGAGTTCTGGTGTTCTTTGATCCTGAGGCCTTCTCACAAGTCAGACATGCAGGTCAGACAGTCCCTGCCCCTACTCACCTTAATGAACAGGCTGGAGAGTTTGGCTGGCAACTGTCCTCCTCCTGTCTCAATGTGGTGTCTCATTAGGAAGCCCATGCCCCGGACCCCACTCACTGCAATGGGGATCTGTGGAGCACAGACACAGTTAGAACAGCATCCTGCTCCTTCCTCAGAGCAGCAGCCAGGGAAATCCCATTTCCAAAGAACCTCCAGGACCCTCCACGACTAGTGTCACCCTTTACTACTATTACATCAGAGACTCCTTGCCAGCTCTCATTCAGACAGGCTGCTCTGGCTGAGAGGCAGATGAGCAGTCACTGATTGCCAGAACAGGGAACAGAGACCTTCTGACCTAAAAGGGCACATCTAGATCCTTCAATTCAAAGTCCTTGTTTAGATGATGAAACTGGGATCCAAAGGGATAAAGTATTGGGCCAAGGGCACAGCAAGTTACCAACAAAGGTAAAATTAGAACCCAGGTCTCTTAACACCCAGTTTGGGATCTCCCCATGTTGTGTCAACAAGGCAATGGTTGTGGAATCAGGGGAAGGGGAAGACTGGTCTGGCTACTCAAAAACCTTACCCTGTCTGCCATGGCACTGCTGAGGATCATTTCCTGAACATCACTGCTGTATTTGCCAGCACAGAGTCTACTGGGGGCCACGTTCACAGCCACAGAGAGTGCCAGGCTCCGCCCGTGCCGAACCATCCAGTCAATGCCAGACACATCCGCTGGGTGAAGGACACAACTGAGGTCAACCTGCACTTTACAGCATGCCCCACCCCCATGAAAGCCATGGGCCTATCCCACCTCTAAGAACAGCACGCTGACTTGGAACATAGCAGAAACCCAGGCCACACTGCACACAGATCTCCCTACTATGTTGGCAGAAGCTCCCCAAAGTGGCATATTAAGGAGAGATCTCTCACAAACCACTGCAGTCTTGCCCATGTTCTTTGAGCAGAGACATTCAAGGTTACAAAACCACTGGAGACTCAATTTTGTTTTAAGAGCTGGAATCCCAATGAAAGATTAGCCTAGTTGCTAAAAGACCCTCTGAGGGAGGGAAATAGGTCCCCAAGGACTCTCCCCCAGGGCTGAGACACCCAAACCCCTGAGGGAAACTCCCAAGCGTACAAGAGACCTACCCAGCAAGCACTGCTGAAGAACGGTGCTAAGCTCCTCTTCAGTCAGAAAGGCACACAGTTCCCCTAGGCACCCAGCCGAGGAGATGCGAGTGTTGTCCTAACAGAGCAGAGAAGAAAGTGAGGGCGTGCAGGTGATAGCACCCACTCCACGGGTACTAGGGCAGGTAGCTCTGAAGCCCAGGACAGAGGGCAGTAGAAGAAGGTGGAACATACCACCTCAGGGACTTAAAATCCAGTCCTTCCTTTAGGTGCTCCCAGTGCAGAACTGGAACTGCCATTCACTGAAATTATCACTTGGTGCAGAGTTAAACATTATGCACCCAGCACTTTTCTTAATTATAGAAAACTCCAGTGTGTGTGCATATGGTAATCATCCTCTTAATAGTAATAATAACTGTATTTACATAGCACTTTTCTTCTTAGAAAGTCTAAATGTTTTACATGTATTATCTCAATTACTATCAACAGCCTTGTGAGGCAGGAAGGGGAACAGAGAGGACAGGCACCTCTACCCACGGCTACCTGGTAAGCCGGCTAGAGACAACCACTCTGAGCTCCTTTCCCCCATGGATTCTGTGTGTCATCTCGTGCCCAGATTCTCTCCATTGTGTGAGTGCCCCAATACCACCTCAATTACTTGTGTTTGTCCTAGGAAGTCAAACTAAAGTCACTAATCAGTTCAAGGCAGGTGAAGGCAAGCAAAATCAAAGCCAGCAGCAGCTCCTTGCTGCTCTCTCACCAGCTAAGTATGGAATACCAAGAGAGGGATTTTAAGTGTCATTTTTAGGTGCCAACTTGATATCATGTCCCCAAAACCCAAACAGCCAACCAACCAACCAGGGACTCAGTGACCCGCAGGGAAGCTGATGCCAAACTAGCACCCTGGACTGCCACTTTTTTTTTTCCTGAGTTGGAGTCTTCCTCTGTCGCCCAGGTTGGAGAGCAGTGGCATGCTCACAGCCACCACAGCCTCGACCTGCTGGGCTCAGACAATCCTTCTGCTTCAGCCTTCTAAATAGCTGGAACTACAGACGTGTGCCACCACACCCAGCTAATTTTTTAATTTATTGTATAGACAAGGTTTCACCAAGTTGCCCAGGCTGGTCTTGAACCCCTAGGCTCAGGCAATCCTCTCGCTTCAGACTCCCAAAGTGTTGGGATTACAGGTGTGAGCCACCACGCCCCGCTTGGACTGCCACTTTCAATCCAAGTGGAAGTTCAGAGGGTAAGAGGATGGACTGTCAGAAGTTTGGGCCTCTGAGCTCCAAGCGAAAGTCCAGGTGCCAAGCAAGGTTAAAGCTGACTCTGACACCCACTCTCTCCAACTCCATCTATTTTAAACTGCACTGTGGTGAAATGCAAATTTGTTTAAATACTAACTTTTGAGGCCCAGCACAGTGGCTCACTCATATAATCCCAGCACTTTGGGACGCTGAGGTGAGAGGACTGCCTGAGCCCATGAGTTTGAGACCAGCCTGGGCAACTTGGTGAAACTTTACCTCTACAATAAATCAAGAAAAATTAGCTGGGTGTTATGGTGCATGCCTATAGTTCCAGCTACTTGGAAGACAGAGGTGGAAGGATCACCTGAGCCCAGCAGGTCGAGGCCACAGTGGCTGTGAGCATGCCACTGCACTCCAGCCAGGGCGACAGTGAGACTCCAACTCAGATAAATAGATGGGCGACAATGAGACTTAGACTCAGACTCAGATAGCTAGATGATAGATAAACACTAACTTTTTCTTGTGCTGTGTAGGACCCTGTAAAGGACAGGCTGGGACCAAGAAGGGAGACTCTCCCGTCTGCACCCACACAGAAGACTAGGGCTAGACTAGGGCAGGCAGCTGGGGACCAGATCCAGACCTGCAGAGCTGTGGGAAACACAGCAGCAATAACAGCCAGGCCAACCCGCATGTGTGCACGCACAACGGAGTGTAAAACCACATTAGCCCAAAGGCCCTCTCCTGAGATTAGCCCTACAAATGTAAATTAGGCCACCACAACAGAGGGCTGTCTGTTAAAGGGGAAACAGAAAACTCTTCTCCACAGACTCAACTCCCTATTGGTCCCACAGTGCTGGGCAGCCAATGGGTACTTGACAAATGTTTCTGGACTGGATGGGGCTATTGGAACTGGGGCAGAAGCAGAAGTCCAGGACCCAGATTCTGGTTTTAACTCTACTACTTGCTAGAGTGTGGCCCCAGATGAGTCTTACCCCCTAAAACAGACTTCTAAGACTTCCCGCCTGGCCATACCCTAGAGACCATTTATCTCATCAGATGCTAAGTTTCTTGAGATCTGTGACCATGAGATCTTATTCACCTCTCAGTTAGCCCTTTAGCTCAGCAAATGGTTCCTGAACCAGTGAATGAACCTCTTCATTACGTAAAGGGGATACAAGGGGCTGGGAGGGAAAGTGACTTGCTTAAGGTCAGAGAGCAAATTGGAGAGAGATCTGGGCCTTATCTATAAAACAGAGTAACCAATATCAATAATATCTGTCCTATCTCCCTTACAACCTGAGGAAATGCTTGGTAAACCATGATTAGTGATACAGATGTCAGGAATAATTATTACTACTCAGCTGTATTGTTATTCTAACTCAAAGGAAAGAGGCCAACCAAAGAAAAGGAAAACCAGTGGAGCCCACCAGCCCTGCCGTTCCCTGTAGTCATACCTCATCGTGTCCCAGCATGCTCAGCAGAAGTGAAACAATGTTTTTCCGGATGACAGCATCTACTTTGGCTCCTGCTCCCTGAATCACAAACCTCAGAGCCTGCAGCATGGTGTCCCTACAGAACCAACGTATCAACTTAAACCCTGGCCTCCTCTACTGCCACCATCCCACCAGCACAGGCACAGCCTGGAGCAGCTGCCTGGCCTCCTCGAGGTAACAAAGCTTCCTCACCAACACCATACCTTACACCTGGGTCCTCCATGACACGGATTCCATTGAGTAGCTCTGTGAAGAGGGGATCCACTTTGATGTGGATGGAAATGAGCTTCCCCAACGCATCCGCAGCCTTCAGGCGCACGCTCCTGTTGGAGTCCTGCAGAGCTTTGGTGAAAGTGGTCTGCAGCTGGGGCAAGAAGGGCTTCAGGGCAATCCCAACCTGCAAGAGAACCCACATCCAAAAAACACAGCTGTGGTGGAGCCCAAAGCCACAGTGTACTGCAGGCACGAGAACAAACAACAATCCCAAACCACCACAACTAGCCCAGCTCTTACACAAGACTGGGAACAGACAGCCTGTCAAAGGGGAGCCAAGCACAGTCAGGTTTCACTCAGCCTTCTCTTCATTTTTAGCATCGTTCAACAGACTGGAGGAGGAGGAGGAGGTGGAAGAGAAGGCAATAGCAACCAATGTCCGAGGGAGCTGTCTTGCAGCCTTGGCTATATTAGGGCTTGGCTTAGTGGAGGCCTGTCCACATGAACAGTAACTCAAAGCCTCCTTCTCTGAATACATTAAAGAACAGGCAGAGGGCTGTCAACAATGCTGAAGCACAATTCTACCACCAAAATGGGGAAGCAGACTAGATGCATAAAAGGAGGCACCAGCTACTGAGCAACTCATACACAAGCTAAGCACTTTACATTCAGCCTCAGACCAAGCCTGTCAAACAAATAACCTCGTACACATGTAATCAAAAACCCAGTTCAGTCCCTGACTATATAGAGAAAAACAGCCACACTTTTTATAAAATACGGATGGAGCTAAAAGTAAAGATTTACTTATTGTGAAATAGGAAAATCAGAGTAGCTGACTAAAGGTTCATTGATAAGGTCTGAAAATACCAGAGTTGGGTGGGTTTTTAGTCTGTGAGGAGTCACACCCCAGGGGGATGCCAGTAAATTGGAAGTGGGAACTGTCTGCCTGGGTAATATCTGACTTATGGCCTCAGGGACAAATCCCTTGAGGTAAGGTCTCCATTTGTGTCTACAGTTACAAACATCATAGAAAATAGTATAGAATGCAAGATGAAAATGATACCTAATTTAAAAAAGAAAGACTCAATATTCTATGAAATTAGGCTGCCACAATTCCATTTTCTGGCTGGAAAATTGCTCCTATGCCCACTTCTTTGTTTTTTTTTTTTTTGAGTTGGAGTCTCACTCTGTCGCCCAGACTGGAGTGCAGTGGCCACTCCCGGCCACCTCCGCCTCGACCTGCTGGGCTCCGGCGATCCTTCCACCTCAGTCTTCCAAGTAGCCGGAATTACAGGCATGTGCTACCACACCCGGCTGATTTTTTTGATTTATTGTAGAGATGAGGTCTTGCTGCCCAGGGGGGTCTCGAACCCGCGGGCTCAGGCAATCCACTCACCTCAGCCTCCCAAAGGCATGGGATTACAGGCTGAGCCACCGAACCCGGCTTATGCCCACTTCTTAAAGGAAAAAGCTACAAAGTGTAAGCTTGTTTTTGTTTCCAGGTGACCTTTTTTTTTTTAAGCAAGTCTTGGCTTTGTTTACACTTTCTTTTTCTTTTTTTTTTTTAGCAATAAATTAAAACTTTTTTTATTTAACTCACATCTGCTTAGTTTTTTATTTAATTAAGTATAAAGGCCCAGTTAATCAACTCATTAGATTGGTCAAGGCAAGACACTTGAACTGCACAACAGGACTTAAAAAGCAGTTGATTTTGTAGTAGTTCTCTGATAATCACACACACACACATACACACAAATTTGTAGAGTACTCTGGATATAGGATTTCCCCCAGAATCCTTTTTTTTTTTTGAGTTGGAGTCTCACTCCGTCGCCCAGACTGGAGTGCAGTGGCCGCTCCTGGCCACCGCAGCCTCTCCTGCTGGGCTCCAGCGATCCTTCTGCCTCGCCTCAGCCTTCCGAGTAGCTGGAATTACAGGCATGCGCTACCACGCCCGGCTGATTTTTTGATTTATTGTAGAGATGAGGTCTCGCTGCCCAGGGAGGTCTCAAACCCGCGGGCTCAGGCAATCCACTCACCTCAGCCTCCCAAAGGCGCGGGATTACAGGCTAAGCCACCGAGCCCGGCCCATAATCTTATATAATGTACTGTTCACAATCTGCAGTATTGAACATGGCCAAATTAGAGATGTCTGATAAAATCTTATAAAGTATTTGGGAACTTCAGCTGTATTCCCAAAAAGATCAATTTTAAACTATAAAAAAAGAAATTCATGTAAAAGCACAACAGATTTAACAGACATCTTTGAAAAAAATCAAGTTATAACTCAAGTTTCTACTTTTTTCAATATGACTAAAAAAAAAAAATTACAAGAACTAATGTCTACCTTTCTTTAAAAAACAAAACAAAACAAAAAACATTAACTGGGTGAATTTGAGGGGAAAAAAGCTATACCATATTACTGCACTCCACAAATGTGCAGAATTCCAAAATGTGCCAGCACTGACAAGCTATCTTGCATTGAGGTTTTCCAAGAGGTACAACGAGCCTGCCAAGAAAGTATCTGGTCTGTACTAACAGCTTGCTGTCTTCAGTACAGGCCTTCATAATGTCAGTCACGCTGCTCTTGCAAAAATCCCTTAATGTAAAAGAGCTTTCAGTGCTGATAGGTGGGGCTAAGATTGATGATGTGGGATTGAATCCATATGCACATTGAGCTTCATTTCATTGTCAAGAATTTGAACAAGTTGTTCCATGGATGGAAGGTGATCAGATTCCAGCTTAGACCACACGGGTACATCATTTAAAGTTATCTCAAATGCACCTGTTGACATACATTGATTCTCAGTCATGTTGCTCAAGAAGAAAACCATCATACATGCATAGACCTTATTTTCTTGGCCCCACTGCCAAATGCTAGGAGCTTGCATGCAAAAGAAAGCAAAAGGATCCTTGCCAACAATTATTAAGCCTATTAATACTAGTTTGAAGACTGACAGAAAAGATGCTATGTGTCTATATATTGGTTGGGAGAGGTAATTCTCTCCTTCAATGCAGATGTCTGGGTACCGCTGGCTAATAACCCTCATGTACTCCTCAAACACCCACCTATAACCTCAGGAAACACAAATCTGGAACTTGAGAAGCGGCCCCATGGCGTACTGCATCTTTAATCTTTTGCTGGGCACGCTGCCCAGGTTGCCCGAGGTCTCGCTCCAGACCACCGCCGATGCCGCCACCAGGAGAAGCAGCAGAAGCCTCATCTTAAAGGAGCCAGCCGCTACGGCTGCCCTCAGACCTGTTTACACTTTCTTAAACCTAAAGGGCTTAATTATTGAACCATAAAAACATCATAAGTATATCAGAGCTTGCTTCTTATACTTTTGGCAAAAAATGAAGTCATTTCAGTTGCTCTTAGACTTTTCATTCTCTCATTAGATTCTCTGCATCTTCCTTTTTGTGGCAGTAATAAAGAACTGAAGTATCTTTAACCCTTTGCACTCAGAGACATCTCGTGGATATAACTCGGTCAACTTCACTTTTTTTTTTTTTTACAAAATAGTGAAAAACAAATCACTTCATTATTAAATAGAATAGCGAGGGAACCAATTATTTTATTGTGATGATATGTGGCTTATAATGGAATTTTGGACACTGAGGAATTTATTTATCACCAAAAAATCCAAAATTTTATAATTTTCTAATGTGTAGTAACAGGTAAAACAGTCATCGATATGCATTGCAGGTTCATTGATACATGTTGTGCAACAACAATAATTTGTTTGACATATTCCACTTGGTATTTTTCTATTCAAGCAGACGGTGCAGTCTCGTTTTCTTCCTCCCATATTAATAATATGTAATTTATTGTCCAGTCTGTTATTCAAAGATAGTGTAGAAGGACGTACTTGTACTCGTGATTCCTGAAAACCACTTCTCAAAAATCATATCTCAGTACATATTCCACCTCTTTACTTGCTTTTTCATGCAATTTGAATGGAAAACTTCAAGAAAACATACATTTTTGAAAGGGGACATTTGAGAGGTTTGCTAGAATTACAATCCCGTCAGAGGTGACATTCAAGTGCAAAGAGTTAAACAATGTTTTCATTAATAGCAAATAATATGTACTGCATGCTTAGTATGTGTCAGGCATCATGCCTGACATTTCATCCAACCCTCACATTTAGCAGCCCTTCGTGAGGCAGGCAGCATTATCAATCTCATATTATAGGTAAGGAAACAGGCTCAGAGGCTGTATGGTTTTCCCAAGGTCATCATGGTCACAGAGCTACTAAGTGGAAGACTTGTAATTGAACCATGGTGTAGTGTGTCTAGAGTACAAGGTCTTGACTCCCTCTGCTATGCCGTTTCTCCATAATAAAGCTACCACATGACACCTTGTGTAGGCCCCTGCAGATAGATCTATTCCCTAAGATCCGAATGGACTCATCAGTCACTTACCTTGGCCAGCAAGAGGCTGAGTGTCTCGAGCAGAGCCGCTTTCACATTCCAGCTGAACCTGTCTCCCAGGATGCGGATCAGAGGGCCAGTGATGCTGACCACAGAAGGCCGCAGGGCGTCAGCCGACGTCAGACGGATTACCAAGCCTAAGGCTTTGGCCGCCTCCTCTTTCTGCTCAGGGCTGCCAGTTAGGACTCCCTCCCGCAACACTGGAAGGATGGAGGTCACTCCCTGGCAAAAGAACCACATCTGAGAATCAAAGCTCCAATACCTTGGACTCAGGTGTCTCCCACACAAAATAAGGCTCTCCTGACAGTCACCCTCTCAACTCCATGGAAGTTATATTGATTCGGACTGAATCTCAAGATCACAGGCTGAGAGGGTGCTGGCTAGAGAAGTCTTAACCGATGGTGACAAAAAGATAGGACCCCAACAGGCCTGTCACACAGAGGTAAAATGCACTGCCATTACCTCAGTGGCCCACTTGCTCTGGCTAAGGTGACCTCCATAGCCCAAACCAAAGGTGGCATGAACCTTACCCCATGTGGCCAACCACAGGAAGAAACACACTCACCGTCTGTGAAAGGTTCTGAACACCCAGAATGAAGTCAGACTGACATGGCTGCTGCTCTATAGTCACCCTACCACAGACCTGGGACTGGAGGTGAGGACACAGGAAGGTCCAGGAAGGTGACATGCCCACAGCCCCCTACATCATGAGACCCTGGCTTACCTTCTTTGGAAGGCAGAACCCTGGCACATGCTCGCCTTTGCTCTCATTCCCTATGAGCCGAATTTCCTTGTGCAGTTCTTCAATGAGTGCCAACTGGTTGCCAGCATCCAGTTTCTGTGGGAATCCAGGAAAAAGCAGACAGGATGTACAGCTTTCTCAAAACTGCTTCGAAATAATACAGCAGGAGGAGGGTGTGGGCCAGAGTATAAACAAGACTTGCCACAAGTTGATAAATGTTGAAGCTGGGTGATAGGAGCATGGGGGATTTTTCTAAGTCTATTCTCATCAATGTCTAGAACTTTCTACAACCAAAAGTTGGCTGTAAGCCGGGCTCGGTGGCTCAGCCTATAATCCCGCGCCTCGGGAGGCTGAGGTGAGTGGATTGCCTGAACCTGCGGGTTAGAGACCCGCCTGGACAACTTGGCGAGACCTCATCTCTACAATAAATCAAAAATTAGCCGGGTGTGGTAGCGTGCACCTGTAGTTCCAGCTGCTTGGAAGGCTGAGGAAGAAGGCTCACCAGAGCCCAGCAGGTCAAGGCTGCGGTGGCCGGGAGCGGCTACTGCACTCCAGTCTGGGTGACAGAGTGAGACTCCAACTCAAAAAAAAAAAAGTTGGCTGTAGGGTCAGCAGTCTTCTCACCTTGGTGATGGCATTGAGGGCATCCCAGCTCTCCTCCAGAACCACAGGGCTGGAGTCATTGAAGAGCCGAATCAGGCCTGAGACCAGGCTCCGCAGGTGGCTGGTGTAGTCAGCCTTCGAGCGGGAACAGTAGATGTTGAGAATGATGGCAGCAGCCTGCCTCATGCCCACCTCAGGGCTGCGGGTGGCTTCCAATAGATCTTCGATGATGATCCGGTGCCCTGCTTCATCCTCTACTGATAAAATCACAACCTGACAATTGGCCATCTCCTAAAAATCACAGGGGAACATACGTGCTAAGTACAGATCCTCTGGGGCATGACAAGTCAGCCGTAAGAAAGCAATGGGAGTGAGCATGACCATGATCTCCTTACCAGCTGCTCATCTGGGGTCCCAAGCTTCTCCTTCAAGGCCAACATGACTGCTGGGAAGATCACTCCAAGATGACGGGTCAGGGCATCGCCTGCCACAGACGAAAGGAAAGCCAGCACCCGGGTATTGACAGGTGGAGGTGTCAGCTGATAGAATGATAAACAACATCAACTCAATGAATACTGTGTACACACTCCATGCTAGGCAGTGCACTAGGCTTTGGGAACAGAAGAGTGGGCAGGAAAACCCATGCCCACTGCTCAGGGTCAAATGCCTGCTCCAGTAATCTCAGAGGACACTGGGGGAGTGTCCTGCCTACCTTGTGCCTACAACCAGCCTCCTCTCCCAGCCTCTCAACATCTACATTCAGAACTGGCCTTAATGGCAGGCCCTAGAACAATGATGGGGTCAGAGGGTGTTTGCCATGTGTTTGATTTACCTTGGGCACGAGATAGGGTAGCACCACACGACTCTTAATGGCCATGACTTGCTTCAGACCATCCAATGCAAATTCTGACACGTTCTCATCATCCTGCAGAGGGGCATTTGGGACAACCCTGAGAAACTGGCTCCTGTCCACATCTCTGCTGTTTGAACCAGTCACCGCCAACTTCCTTCTCCACTTGCCTCCATTCCTCCCACTGCACCCACATTTACTTACTGTCAAAGCAGAAGCACAAAACCAAATCTGATTTTATTGCACCCACTCCCTCTGGAGGACCCACATTCCGACTAACTTGGCAGAATAATCCTCCTACATTTTGCTTCTACAAAGACAGTAGAAGCCAAACTGGTAGGTGTGGGGCAGATCTACTTACCAGCTGCTTCAGTAAAAATGGGAGAATGTCTTCCAGGGCCTGGTGACCAATGGTAGAGTGCAGCTGCTCAAAGGTCTTGGCTGCGGCCTCTCTGACCTCCTCCAGTGGGTCACACAAAGCCTTCCTCGCTGTGGGCACAAGGGACTCAGAGAAATACAACACCTGCAACAGCAAGTTGCAATTGCGGAAGAGGTAAGAAAGGAGCAAAAGGAAGCAAAGGCACACAAGCGAAGGTCTCTGACCCAGCCAAGTCACCCTGACTCCCTCTGCCTGACTTTTCTTTTAAATTAATCGTTACTGTGAAAATGCCGAATGTATAAAAGCAGAGAGGATACAACCCCATGTAACCCTCACCCAGACTTAATAATTAACAGCTTGAATTTTTTACGTGAGATCTCCAGATACTTCCCATCTTCTCTAAGAACTCCAAACTCCTTCCCATGACAAGGCCCTGGGTGACCTGGCCCCTCACTCCCTGGGCTCGCTCTTTGGCATATCCTCTTGGAAAACTCCAGGTTCTTCTCAAGTCTCAGCCCAAGTACTTCACCCTCTGTGAAGTCTTTGGGCCTACAAGGGGGACACTGACGGCTCTGTTCCCTTGGTAACCAATCCCACTACAGCAGAGCTCACTGAATTCCAATGACTGATTATGTCAGCTTTGCCACTGGACTGTGAGCACATTATAGGCAAGAACTCGGTCTCTGGAAAACTCAGAAACTATTCAATTAATCAGAACTCTAAAATTTTAGTGACACAATTTATTTTGATTCTTTGCCAAATGCAAATTTTAAAAAAATAAATGTAAGATATATATTGAGACAAGAGGATGCCCAGGCTAAGTAATCGGCTACCTGCTTACGTTTCTAACTGGCCATTCACTGCAATGCTTTGGTGCTTTCATCGAAAAGATGAAGGCAGTACCTATATGCGATCTCAACCTACTCTCCAAGAGTGTTCAAAGATCAGTTACCTCAGAAACTAAGATCAAGCCTTAGAGAGTAGAGTACTCCAAACCCCTAGAATGTTGTTGCTATGGAAGCAGTACTATTGCTAGAGATGTGTTTCCACCCACTGGGTACTGAAACTCTTAACTGCTTCTCTCCTGCAAAGGGTTTGTACACCCCTTCTGCTTGCTCTATGCCACACTCCACCACCCACACACCTGCATGCCTCTCTTTCCCAGTGGTGAAGGGGCATGTATTTTAACTGGACGGATATAGTATCACAAAAGGGACTGATCCTAAACAGCCTCTAGATTGGTAAGAGAGCGATCATCTCCAGTTCCCAAAGGCCACTCAAGGAAGCCTCCAAATCACTTAGCTCTTAGTCTGCAAAATTGGTTGGCATGTCCCCGAGGGCAGGATGAATACTCCAGGCCTCCTGTAATCTCCCCCGCCCTCTGTGTCACATCACCAGCAGGTGCATGGCTTGTGGGGTCTTTAGAAGATACTCACAGCATCCCGGCTGGTAGACTTCATGATCTCACTTAGCCCGATGCATACACCCTGCCTCTCGTCACTCTTCTGAGACCTCAGTCCTTCTTCAAGGATGGGGATAATCTCGGGCAGGATTTTCTCCCCTAACTTCCGCACAAGATCTCCCAAAGTCCTTGCTGCAATCTGTCAGCAGAGATCAAGTTACAAACCTCCTGCAAACTCAGGACTCCCAGAGAACAACTCCAGTATGAGGCTCCTAGAACTTCCTAAACTTAATCTAAGTCATTGACTAAACTTCCCAAGTACTCTTACCCTTACAGAGCCCCCAAACACACTAGTGCTCACAAAACACTACAAAAAAAAATCATCTATTTCACACACATCTGTACAACCTAAAGGGCTGGCACCTTATATATGAACATAAAATTCATCATGTGCTACACAATCAAGGGCCAATTTCCCTGGATTACTGAAATCTTAATCCAGTGCTTTTGCTCAAGGGGAGATAAATCTAAAACAAATGCTTTAAGGAAAAAAAACCCATCTCCTCTATAAGGCCTCATGTAAATACTCCTTTAGAGTCAAATATATAATTTGCTTGCCAGAGATGGGTGTTGGAAGTAGGTCAAAGAATGGCAGAAGTGATCATCAACCCAGTCTGGACACTTCCTCCCAACCACTGAACCCCATCTGCCCCACCAGTGTGCCAGCCTTATCTCATGCCATTGCTGGGTCCTCCCTGCTTTCTCACTCCAGCTATACCAGCCTTGTTCATCCCCTATCGTGTGCCATGTTCCTGCCCACCACAGGGACTTTGCACAGCCCATGCTTGCATCTAAAATGCTATTTATTCTCTCTGGAATGGTCCTTCACCACCTCCTCAATTGGATAGTACATACTCATCTTCAAGCATCACTGCTTCTGAGAAGAGCTCACACACACACACACAGTCAAATGCCCCATTATAAGCATTTGCAGTACCATATAGCACTCACCACAGTCACATTGTATACCTTTGTGTAACTATCTGATTAATATTCATCTCCTCAACCAGACTATATCTCACAAGAATAAGGAATGAGGCTGCCTTTCTTCTCCATTACACCCCCAGGTATTGGGCCCCTGCTTAGCACATAGTAGATGCTTAGCAATATTTGCTGAATGACTAAGTAAATAACTAAATGATTCCCTGTTAGAAGAACCCTAGGTACCCTCCCAAGCTCTGCAGACCCAGCTTTCTAGGCTCTAAAAGGAGGCAGCAGGGGCTGCAGGCCAGAACAAGGCCCAGGAATCTCACCGTTCTCTTATCTGCACAGGTGCTGGCCAGGAAACCCAGTAGGAGCCCAAAGAGAGTAGGCAGGATCTCACGCAAGGTGCGGGGAGTATTGGAGACAACAATCTTCCAGACGTGCAGGGATGCTTGCCGCACCACCAGCTGGGTGTCTGAGCGGCCCATGTACAGCCCTGCCAACACCCGATTCCGCCGATCCACCCCAAGGGCAGTGATGATCGCCTGCAGCCAGTAGAAGGGGAGAAAGAATATAGCGTGGTGAAGGTTCCCCAGCACAGGCATCAGGGCATACCCTACCATCAGCACAGGCAGGAAAACTATCTGGTCCAGGAGGGTACCTTGTTGGACTGGGCAGTTCCAAAGTTATCATCCTCAGAGGCAGTTTCTGTGGTCATCTTCCCTGTGACTCCTGAGATGTGGAACAGGAGATCCCCAAGGAGCTGAACAGAGCTGAACCTAAGGAGACCAAGAACATAGTCATACAGCTTCAAGGAGCAGCCTCAGGCACAAACAAGCACTACACAGAAGACTGGGAAGAAATGCACTCAAAATATTCATGGCAGGTATCTTGGAATGGGAAAAGAGTTAAGATGGTTTTCATTTCCTTACACTTTCCCGCATACTTTCCAGGTTTTCTAGTGATGAACATATGTTACCTTAATAATAAAAAATAAACATTTTTAAAAACATGTACAAATTTCTATAATAAAACTTATAAAAAACAGGCCAGGCCCAGTGGCTCACACCTATAATCCCAGCACTTTGGGAGGCTGGGGCAGGAGGATTGCTTGAGTCCAAGAGTTTGAAATCAGCCTAGGCAACATAACGAGGCCTCGTGTCTACAGAAAATTAAAAAACTAGTCAGATGTGATGGCACACACTTACAGCCCCAGCTATTTAAGAGGCTGAGGCAGAAGGATCACCTGAACCCTGGAGGCCAAGGCTGCAGCAAGCCATGATCATGCCACTGTACTCCAGCCTGGGCAAGAGTGACACTATGACTCAAGGAAAAAAAAAAAAAAGTTACAAAAAACAGAGAGAGCAACAAAAGGGAAACATTAACAGAAAACTAGACAGATTGATCATCAAAAGTGAAGAAATCAGCCAGGTGCAGTAGTTCATGCCTGTAATCCCAGCACTTTGGGAGGCGGAGGTGAGAGTATTGCCTGAGCCCACAAGTTTGAAACCAGCCTGGGTAACATGGTAAGACCTCACCTTTATAATAAATCAAAGAAAAAAATTAGCTGGGCATGGTGGTGAGTGCCTGTAGTTCCAGGTACTTGGAAGGCTGAGGTAGAAAGATCACCTGAGCCCAGCAGGTAGAGGCTGCAGTGGCCGTTGAGCATGCTACTGCACTCTAGACTGAATGACAGAATGAGACTCCGACTCAAAAAAAAGAAGAAACCAGAAGAGGCCTTAGAAAGACAAAACATTTCTCCTCAAATTAGATTTACTGCTTCTATTAATTAGAAAAATATTCATATTCAAACTGAAATTTCAAGAAATACAGAAAAATTTTTTTTTTTTTTTTTTTTTTTATTTTTTATTTTTTTTATTTTTTTGAGTTGGAGTCTCACTCTGTCACCCAGACTGGAGTGCAGTGGCACACTCCCGGCCACCGTAGCTTCGACCTGCTGGGCTCCGGTGATCCTTCCGCCTCAGCTTTCCAAGTAGCCTGAACTACAGGTGTGCACTACCATGCCCGGCTGATTTTTTGATTTATTGTAGAGATGAGGTCTTGCCAAGTTGCCCGGGCGGGTCTCGAACCTGCGGGCTCAGGTAATCCACTCACCTCGGCCTCCCAAAGTCTGGGGTTACAGGCTGAGCCACCGAGCTTGGCCCAGAAAAATATTTTTAAAAGAGAGTGTAAACAATCACTCAAATTCCCAGTACCCAGGCAACTACCCTGACACTCTGGTGACACATCTGTACATATTTCCCTCTATATAACAATAGACATACACACCCCACATGATGTGAGAAAGAGACCCACACTACACACTGAGTGGTTAAGCCATGCTCTGTACTGTCCCGTCAACAGCAGACTAAGGAGCTTTCCTCATCAGCTAATATAGCTCTATGCCATCCCTTCTAATGGTTGAATCAATGTCTACTGTATGGACACGCTATGCTATTTTTAAATGAATCTCCAATTTTTCAAATGACAAGCAATATTACAACAAACATTCTTATGTATACAGCATTAAGCACTTGACCATTAAATACATCCTTGAAATATATCCCTAGAAATAAAATTTCTAAATTAAAAAACAACTCAACATTTAAAATCTTTTTCTTTGAGTGCAGTGGCCGCTCTCGGCCACCGCAGCCTCGACCTGCTGCGCTCCGGCAATCCTTCCGCCTCAGCCTTGCAAGTAGCTGGAATTACAGGCATGCACTACCACACCCAGGTAATTTTTTAAATTTATTGTAGAGATAAGGTCCCGCTGCCCAGGCAGGTCTCGAACACGCGGGCTCAGGCAATCCACTCACCTTAGCCTCCCAAAGGCACGGGATTACAGGTTGAGCCACCGAGCCCGGCAATCTTTTTCTTTTTTGAGTTGGAGTCTCACTCTGTCGCCCAGACTGGAGTGCAGTGGCATGTTCCCAGCCACCGCAGCCTCGACCTGCTGGGCTCCAGCGATCCTTCCGCCTCAGCCTTCCAAGTAGCTGGAACTACAGGCGCGTGCTACCACGCCCGGCTAATTTTTTGATTTATTGTAGAGATGAGGTCTCACCGAGTTGCCCAGGTGGGTCTCGAACCCACAGTCTCAGGCAATCCACTCACCTCAGCCTCCCAAAGCGTGGGATTACAGGCTGATCCACCGAGCCTGGCTACATTTAAAATCTTAATACCAACTATATGACTGACTAGAAAGGACTTTTAAAAAGCAAATTAGAATAAAGACACTGCTACAGGAAACTGGAAAGTTACAAAATGGTTAAAAGCAAAGGTCTGAGGCCAGGCGCAGTGGCTCACACCTATAATCCCAGCACTTTGAGAGGCCAAGGTGAGAGGACTGCCTGAGCCCACGGATTCGAGACTAAGCCTGGGCAACTTTGAGAGACCTCATCTCTACAATAAACCAAAAAATTAGCCAGGCATGGTGGCACGTGCCTGTAGTTCCAGCTACTTCCAAGTAGCTGTAGTGGAAGGATCACTTGAGCCTAGCAAGTCAGGCTACGGTGGCCATGAGCATGCCACTGCACTCCAAGTTGGGCAAAAGAGTGAGACTCCAACTCAAAAAAAAAAAAAAAAAGCAAAGGTCTGGAGAAAGTTGTGAGGGTTCTGCTCTTCTTTTACCAAAATGCAAAGCTCTAGCCCACTGGGGCTCCACCCAAGTTCTCACCTGATTCTCCAGAGGTCATCAAAGAGACCTTGCTCTAACTGGGGCAGCAGCAGGGCGATGGCTGTCTCGGCATACATGGAGATGACCCGCTGGCCCGCACGCAGGGCAGTGTCGCGCACAAATTCATTCTCATCAGCAAGAGCCTAGGTACAAAGAGTGGATCAGCCAGAGCTACCTCCCTGTAGGCACTCAGCCCAAAAGGAAATGGGGCTCCCTGAAAAGCAGGATGATGGCTCTGCCACCTGGCCCCACTTAGGAGGGTGCCCTAGCTCTCCAAGAGAATGCATGCACCCTGCCCTTCTCATTGGCTCTACCCTCACCATGGTCACTGGTACCTACTTTGAGGATACAGGGGATGATGGGCCCCACATAAGGAGTGAACTTGTCTCCAAAGGTGATAGGCAGGTAATTAAACATCATTATGTAACCATCTCGAACGTGGGGCGCAATGTCTACTTTGCTGGCTGTAGCCACAATTTCTGGCATTAGTTTCTCCAACTTCTCCACTCCTAAACCAGCCATGACCTCAGCCAGCCCTGCAACAAAAGGACAGAATGAACCCACTGATTCTGAAAGTCCCTAATGGGCATTCTCAGTCTGGCTCCAAACCTACTGTGGCCTCACCTTGTGCAGCACCTGAGCGATCCACCGAACTCTGTTCATAGGTCAGTGTCTCCATCAGCCATGGAAGTAAGTCCTCAAAGCATGATTCTCCCATGCCCTTGACCATGGCCCCAAGAGCTTTTGCAGACACTGTCCGTACCTGTCATGTAACCAAGAGCAGGGATAGTGAACAAATGTGGCTCAAAACAAGGTAGCCATACAGGAGCAGGGAGGGGTACCTAGGATCTTCTTCCCTTTAACTCAACAGATTCAAAAGCAGCTCTGGAGAATTCTCAGGAATCAGTTTTCTGAGTGAGCTCTCCTTCTACCCCAGCAGACTCACCTCAGGCACAGGGTCCAAAAGAGAAGCTTTCAGGCCAGGCGTCACGCTGGGCAGATAAGGAGCCAAGTCCTACAACACAAGAGGTGACTCAGGTGGAGGCCTGACTTCAGCTTTCTCCAGGGCCAGTTCTGCTGTGGACCCTCACATCCCAATCGAGCAGAAAAACCTTCACTGCTCATAGAACAGAGGGTAAGAGTAACTGGCAAAGAACTCTTCCAACTGGTTCCTTGAAAGCCCTGTGCCACTGCTCTGGGAAACCTACAAAGGACCACAGGCTGATCCGTAACAAGAAACACAGAGCTACTTGTTCAATGCTCTTGCTTCTCCACCCTATTCTTGGGACCAAGGCCTGACCAGAGTCTAGAATCTTTAGGAAATCATTTCTGGTACTTCCCTTTCAGAATTTCATTAACATCTTCTCTTTTTTCATTCAAAATGTTTATTATGTCTCTTGGTGTAGCTTTCAGCTTTAGGGAATAATTTTAAATATAGAAAATGCCTTATGTTCAACAGCAGCATCACTTAAAATAGCAAAAAAAACCCCTTGAACACTATATGACCAATGATAGAAGTATATAAGGTATGGCATACAAATTTATTGGGATATTACATAACTATTAAAAATCAGTTTTATGAATAACTTGTTATAACTGGAATTAAGTTTAAGTTCAGAAATGTCATTTTAAAAATGCAATAAAGGCTGGGCTCAGTGGCTCAGTCTGTAATCCTAGCACTTTGGGAGGCCAAGGCAAGTGATTGCCTGAGTCTGCAGGTTCAAGACCCACCCGGACAACTTGCTGAGACCTCGTCTCTACAATAAATATAAAATTAGCCAGGCATGGTAGTGCGTGCCTGTAGTTCCAGTTTCTTGGAAGGCTGAGGCAGAAGGATCGCCAGAGCCCAGCAGGTCGAGGCTGCAGTGTGCCACTGCACTCCAGTCTGGGCGACAGAGTGAGACTCCAACTGAAACATTAACAGTACTTCTTTTAGTGTTGGGTAACTGTAAATAAAATTTGTGTTTTTCAATTTTTTAATTTCCTGAATGTTCTAGAATTGACCTAACTTTTCCACTTTATCTTCCTTTGCCCATAGTCTCAATAAGCAAAGTAGAGTGTGGCAGATATTGAGATTGCACATGCAAGCTCTGGGGAGCAAACAAACAAAGCAAATTTCCCAAACCAGGCTCACTTCCTCTCAGAGGCTTACAGAAGCAATGTTCGTGACAGGAAGACACCACAAGTAGTCAAAGTAGCACTTTAGTAACACTCCAGATAGGTCAAAGAAGGCAGGCTTTTCCTCCACCTCAATCTGTAAATGGGACCAACTGGCATGGACCTTGGTTGAGGACTAACCTAACAAGGACTTGAACCACTGTGCTCTGCAAGATGCCCAGAGAGCCCAGATTTCTACTTCCTACCCCAAAACAGCCCATTTCTCCCTGCAAACGTAATCAGGGACTAATGTCTATATCCCTCCAAGTCTGCTACGGGTAGGGATTCTGCACCCTAAAGCAGCTTTCCTCTCCAGATCTGTCCCACATCAGCCCCAGCCCTACCTTTTGGTCTGTCAGAGAGTACATGTTGCCAATGATCTGGGCTGCCATCTTCCGCGTGTCTGTAGAACGGTCCTGGAAGGCTCTCTGGACGATGGGCATGATAAGAGCCAAGGATGGGGCATCAATGAAGTGAACAAACTTGGTGTCTAGCAGGGTCTGCAAGCACTTCTGGGTCTTCCTAGAGGGGTCCGTCAGGGCATCCAGCAGGACAGGGGCAATGGCTACACATTCAAACAGGAAAAAGGCTGGTTTGTATGGATCTATGAAATAGCAAAGTCCCTGGGTCCTCAGAACCATAGTGGAACTGAACACAAGATAGGGGCATCCAGGGCACTTCCTTCCTGAAGCCTCACAAGTCAATCCTTTGTGTTGCAGAGCTGTGAGCTGGTTTCAATGGGTACTGAATTGCAGCTACAGTGCTGAGTCTTCATGGGATTACTTCTTGGGCACCTTGGACCTTATTCTAAAACCAGCAACCCAGAAGTGGTTTTGTGAAAACCTGTTTTGAGACACCAAAGGCCCCCCTGAACCAGTGGTAGAAGTGAAGCACACAGTGCTTAGAGCTGCTAAGAACAGATAAAAATGAGCTCTCAAAAACAGCACAACCTGAAAATGGTGACTCATGCCTGTAATCCCAGCACTTTGGGAGGCCAAGGTGGGAGGATCACTTGAGCCCAGGAATTTGAGACCAGCCTAGGCAACAAGACTTCATCCCTACAAAAAATTTTAAAAGTCAGCCGGGCGTGGTGGCCTATAGTCCCTGCTACTCAAGAGGCTGAAGTGGAAGAATCACCTGAAGCCAGGAAGTCAAGGCTGCAATGAGCAGTGATCATTCCACTGCACTCCAGTCTGAGTGACAGAGTGAGACTCAAAGAAAAAAAAAAAAAAACAAGACCCAGCACAGCCTGGCAGAAGGAACTCCAAGAGGAATAATATCTGGCTTATTTTTTCCACAGCCTAGGATGTTTAATTACTATAAAGACCCTTGATGGGCCAGGCTCAGTGGCTCAGCCTGTAATTCCAGCTCTTTGGGAGGTCGAGATGGGTGGATTGCCTGAGCCCGCAGATTCGAGACCAGCCCAGGCAACTTGGCAAGACCTCATCTCTACAATAAATCAAAAATTAGCCGGGCATGGTAGCACATGCCTATAGTTCCAGCTACTTGGAGGCTGAGGCAGAAGGATCGCCAGAGGCCAGCAGGTCAACTGCTGGTATGGCCGTAAGCATGCCGCTGCACTCTAGCCTGAGCAACAGAGTGAGACTCTAACTCAAAGAAAAAAAAAAAAAAAAAAGACACTTGATGACCAAAAATAATTTATAAAAAACCCAAAAACCTAATAACACAATTTTAAAATGGGGCAAAGCACTATACAGATGCAACTATGCAACCAAAAACTATTTGTACCCCCTAAAGCTATAGAAATTTTAAAAAATAAAATAGGCCAAGGATTTGAATTCAGTTCTCCAATGAAGATATGCAAATGGCCAAAAATACATGAAAAGATCCCAACATCATTGGTCATTAGGTAAATGCAAATCAAACCACTATGAGATGCCACTTCACACCCAGTAAGATGGCTATAAAAAAAGACAACTCAGCCGGCTCAATGGCTCAGCCTGTAAGCTCGCACTTTGGGAGGCTGAGGTGAGTGGACTGCCTGAGCCCGCGGGTTCAAGACCCGCCGTCTAGGCAACTTGGAAAGACCTCATCTCTACAATAAATCAAAAAATCAGCCAGGTGTGGTAGAGCATGCCTGTAATTCCGGCTACTCGGAAGGCTGAGGCGGAAGGATTGCCAGCGCCCAGTGGGTAGAGGCTGCAGTGGCCAGAAGCAGCCACTGCACTCCAGTCTGGGTGACACAGTGAGACTCCAACTCAAAAAAACAAAAAAACAAACAAACAAAAAAGACAACTACTGTAATCCCAGCACTTTGGGAGGCAGAGGCGAGAGGACTGCCTCAGCCTGAGGATTCAAGACCAGCCTGGGTAACTTGGTGAGACCTCATCTCTACAATAAATCAAAAAATAAGCCAGGTGTGGTAGCGCGTGCCTGTAGTTACAGCTACTTGGAAGGCTGAGACGGAAGGATCACCTGAGCTCAGCAGGTAGAGGCTGTGGTGGCTGTGAGCATGCCACTGCACTCCAGCCTGGGTGACAGAGTAAGTCTCTGATTCAAACAAAACAAAACAAAATAAAAAAACAGTAACAAGTGTTGACAACTGAAATCCTCATATGTTGCTGTTGCAATGTGAAATGATACAGGCATTTGGACACTGGAAAACAGTCTGGCAGTTCCTCAAAAAGTTAAACAGAGTTACCATATGACCCAACAATTCCATTCCTAGGTATCTAACCAAGAAAACTCAAAACATACGTTCACATAAAACTTTTTACACAAATGTTCATAGCAGCATTTTTCTTAATGGCCCCAAAGTGGAAACAACACAAATGCCCATCAACCAATGAATGGGGGATGGTATGGTGGCTCATGCCTATAATCTTAGCACTTTGGGAGGCGGAGGCATTTGAGCTTTGGAGTTTGAGACCTGCCTAGGCAACATAGTAAGAACTCATCTCTACAAAAAGTACCAAAAAAATTAGCTGGTCATGGAAGCTTGAGCCCAGGAGGTCAAGGCTACAGTGAGCCAGGACCATGCCACTGCACTCCAACTGCATTCCAGCCTGGTAGACAAGAGACCCCAGCTCCAAAAAAAAGAACAGATGAACACAAGGTGGCACATTCACACAACAGAATATCAGTCTCCTATACAAAAGCATGAAGTATTGACTCATGCTACATGGATGAGCCTCAACAACATTCTGCTAAGTAAAAGAGGCCAGACACAAAAGGTCACATAAATACTGTGATTCCATTATATGAAATATCTAGAATAGGCAAATTCATAGAGACAGAGAGAAGCTGTCGGGGTTAAGAGTAGGGGAGAAATGAAAAGTGAATGTTGGTGGCTATGGGGCTTCTTTCTAGGGTAATGAAAACACCCTGGAACTAGCCAGTGGTGATGTTTAAAGAATTTCATGAATACATTAAAGAAAAATCACTGGATTGTACATTCTTAAAAAATGAATTTTGTATTATACAAATTATATTTCATGTTTTAAAAGTCCTAAATGAAGGCATCTCCACTCATTTGATAGAAATGAGACTGCTCTGGGCCTTAGAAATCCCCAGGGCTGTTGTAAAAGTTGAAACGGCCGGGCTTGGTGGCTCAGCCTGTAATCCCGCGCCTTTGGGAGGCTGAGGTGAGTGGATTGCCTGAGCCCGCGGGTTCGAGACCCGCCTGAGCAAGCAAGACCTCATCTCTACAATAAATCAAAAAATTAGCCGGGCATGGTAGCGCGCGCCTGTAATTCCGGCTACTCGGAAGGCTGAGGCGGAAGGATTGCCGGAGCCCAGCAGGTCGAGGCTGCAGTGGCCGGGAGTGGCCACTGCACTCCAGTCTGGGCGACACAGTGAGACTCCAACTCAAGATAAATAAATAAATAAATAAAAATAAAAGTTGAACCCATAGAAGGAGAGAGTAGAATGTGGTTGCAAGGGTGTAGGGGTGGAAAATGTTGGTCAAAGGGTACAAAGTTTCAGTTAGGCAGGGTAAATAAGTTCTGGAGACATAATATGCAGCATAGCAACTACAGTTAATAATACTCTAGTGTATAACTGAAATTTGCTAAGAAGAATAGATTTTAAATGTTCTTACACACACACACACACACACACACACACACACACACACACACACAACTATGTGAGGTAAGAGATATGTTAATGCTTGATTGTGATAATCATTATACAACGTATATACATATGTCAATATTGTACACATAAATATATACAATTTTCTGTTTGAGTTGGAGTCTCACTCTATTGCCCAGGCTAGAGTGCAGTAGCATGCTCATGGCCACCCCAGCATCAACCCACTGGGTTCAGGTGATCCTTCTGCTTCAGCCTTCCAGTACTCGGAAATACAGATACATACTACCAAGCCTGGTGAATTTTTTGATTTATTGTAGAGATGAGGTCTCACCAAGTTGCCCAGGCTGGTCTCGAATCCCCAGACTCAGCCAATCCTCTCACCTAGGCCTCCCAAAGTGCTGGGATTACAGGCTTGAGCCACTGCGCCCAGCCTATACATACAATTTTTACTCATCAGTTATGCTTCAATAAAGCTGGGGAACTTTTTTAAATAAAAAATAAATAAAAATTTTAAAAAGCATGTATCCTTCGTAAATTTTGTGTTTGCCCCACCAGTAACTGAGAAGTATATTGAAATTTCCCACTGTGATATAACGTTTATTAATTCCTCCCTATAGTTAATTATAAATTTTGTTTTATATATTTTGAAATTATTACATGTTGAAATAAACTGACCAGGCACTGATACTCCAAGCTAAAGTTTAAAATTTAACAAGTAATGTGCCAGTGAAGGTGGCTGACTGGGTTTGGTTCCTAGCAATCAACCTCTTCCCATCACTCAAGAAAGAATCACAATAAAGAGAACAGTAAAAGGGACTGGCCATTTCCCTACCCTGTTCCTCTATCACAGACCTCCTGAAATGAGATGGAATAAAAAGTTCTCAAAGAATCTAACATTTCAGATGTGTCGATATGGTCCACAGACTGTCATTCAACTGTTGGTCACATGCTCAGCTTAGTGCACAGGGATCTCTCAGAGTCAAGCTGCTCCTGAACCAATGACTCAGCATCCCTGTCAATGCAGCCAATGATATCAGCTGCAGACCAGTGGGAAAACAGACTGCTTCTAAACTACCTTCAAATAATTATTCTAGGAAAAGTGATTCCCAGGAGTCAAAGATTATTTTACTATGACTATATTTATCTTAGAAGGGCAAAGATCTTAGCTGAATGGGTGCTTTTGTTCCCTGCAGTGTCCAAAGGCAGGCTCGGGGGGAAGTCAGGACAAGCACCTTCATGGGAGAGTCATACCCAAGATCTCCGGGTTCCTGATGACGGAGCCGATCTGCCTAAGTGCCTGCTGTCCGGCCTTCTGGACTTTGACATGGGAATCAGTCAGCACCTCCGTAAGCTTGGGCACGATGTTGGGTAGGCAGGATGACAGCTGCTTAGGAGCACAGTACGCCATTGCTCCCAGCAGTTCCACCGACCCTGCAGACACATGCCCAGCAATTAATCACCAAGTACGGGCCAGCAAGCCACCTGGACTGGCTGTACTAGCAAGGGACATCTAGCCTCTCCCCCTGCAGACTGTGCTCAAGCAGTTCCTGGGAGAAGGGCAGAGAAGGCTGGATCTAGCAGAGAGAGCAAGAAGCTCCCAGTCCTGCTGTGCAGAGATACCAGGAGAGAGGCAGGGTGGTTTGGGGGAAAGAGGTGAGACCAGGATGCGGGAGACCTGGCTTAATCCTCACAACAGTGATCCAAGGTCATTCATTTAATTTCTCTGGACTCAGTTTCCTCATCCACAAGTGAGGAAACTGATTTAGATCTGTGATATTTCTAACTGTAGGGGTAAAGGCTGAAGGATCAATGGGGACACCAAGAGGGAGGACCTTAACCTTCTCCCATCAGAGCAGCTCTGCTTGTATCTGTTTTACCTACTAGGGTTCCAGATAAGATTATATTTTTAAAAAGATTTTTACTGGGGGGAAAAAACCTTTAAAGCCACAGAAAAGCTTTAAAGCTGTAGGATTTCCTGACTTAGGGCTATGGCTCTTGTCAGAGACCAGTTCCTAACATGAAAACACACAAACTACCAAAGGATCAAACCGCCCAAAGGCAGAGGTCTTGGCCCTAACCCTGGACAGGGAACACACACAGGACAAGAGCTGCAGCTTCCTGGATCCCTGCTGAGGGCAGTTTTCAGAACAGGAAGCTGAGAAGAGACACGGAAGGAGCAGCCTTACCAGCTTTGGTCCTCCAGGATTCCTCCTCCAGGGCAGCCAATAAAGAGGGGAGCACCAGCTTCACCCCGTGAGCACTCAGATTGCTCATCACAGCCTTGGCACAGTCATCTGCAGCCTCAAGGGAGGAGAAAAGACGTTCAGGGGCCTCCTCAAGGTCTGACGCAAGTCCTACTATTCTTCCGGTGACCAACATTTATTGGGGTTCTGTTGGGTCAGACCCTGTGCCAGGGCCTACAGGTACAGCTGAGAACACATCTCATAAAGCTTTAGTGCTTTACTGGAAACCAGAGGGGAGTCCAGAGCAGTAACCTGTGCCCCTGGTGTGGGCAGAAGAGATTCCAGTGGCAGGGGCTTTATGCAACCTTTGAGCCTCCCCTGGCCTGTCCACACATTCAGTGGCTTCTTCATGTGAGCAGTCTCCTGTGCAGCCTCAGGACTTACCTCACGCACGTACTGGTTCCCATCCCCGAAGCACAGCAGCAGATGGGGCAACACATGAACCACGTACGGCTCAAAGAGCTTCCCAAGCATGGTGCAGAGCATCTCGAAGGCAAAGAGAGCTCCTAGGGGAGGAGAAGGTGAGACATCTGGAATAGAGTATCTTCTGACGGCAGCCACAGGGAACAGAAGGGCCAGCAACCTCTCTGCTACCTCCTCCCCCTCTGGAAACACTCAGGACAGCTGTGAGACTAAGTGGTTTCCCCACAAGGGAGCAGCACCCTCCACCTCAGCTCAAGAAGCCCAGAGCAGATTTGTAGCTGAACAAAAGGGAGGAGAGCAGGGGAGCTGTCCATCACTTTTTGGCACTAACAGCTAGAAAGGCAAAAGCTCTCAGCTAAGGGTGTTGCTGAGTTAGAAATTATAAAGTTGGCTGGGCTCGGTGGCTCAGCCTGTAATCCTATACTTTGGGAGGCCGAAGTGAGTGAACTGCCTAAGCTCGTGGGTTCGTGACCCACCTGGGCAACTTGGTGAGACCTCATCTCTACAATAAATCAGAAAAACTGGTCAGGTGTGGTAGCGCGCACCCGTAGTTCCAGCTACTTGGAAGGCTGAGGCGGAAGGATCGCCAGAGCCCAGCATGTTGAGGCTGTGGTGGCTGGGAGCATGCCACTGCACTCCAGTCTGGGTGACAGAGTGAGACTCCAGCTCAAAAGAAATCATAGCCAGGCTCGGTGGCTCAGCCTGTAATCCCACGCCTTTGGGAGGCTGAGGTGAGT
>NW_007256007.1:271330-272484 GCF_000164805.1 Carlito syrichta | reverse complement strand
AAAAAAAAAAAAAAAAAAGGAAATCATAAAGTCCAGGCAAATCAGCAAGGACTTGGCTGGACCAGGTCATACACACAGCTGTCCTCTCTGCAGCACACATAAGCACTAGCCCTCCACCTTGGGCGCAAAGGCCAGATTCCTTCCTCTGGCAGTGTAGGGACTGACTTCCCATGCTGGGCAGCACCAAGCTCAGACGCTCACCTTCCCGCCGGCGGAAGTTCTTCTTATCCTGAATGGCATCAGTCAGTGCTGCCATCATTTCCTGCTGCTTCAGCGAGAGGATTCCCAGACCCTTCACCAGGCCCGCCAATCCATAGGCAGCCCCTTTGCGCTCTGCATACTTGTCTGACTCCAGCAGCTGCTGCATGAGCCTCTGGATCATCCCTCCAGCATCCTCCTTGATAGCTGGCACGAGAGGTGGCAAGCAGCTGGCCACAGACTCCTGGACCTATGGGAGAGGCCCGCAATGTCAGTGCCACAGCTCAACTGCAGTCAGTCCTGGCAACTGACAATCCCATACAGCACCTACCACTAGATGTCCCCAAGACCCATCAAAGCCCCCGCCTGTTGGGTGTCACAGAATATTAGAAAAGCAAACAATGTTTTATACATTCTTTGAAATCTGACACAGGTGAAAGTGTCCCTCAGGGTGCACACTACAATCTATCAGAGACAAGAGCATCAGCACTGTGGTTGCTTTTTCTGGTCTAAATGGAAAACCTAGACTTGGGGGAGCGGGAGGGAAGACTCCAAAAGTTAAACCTACTAAAAAAGAAAGCTCTCCAGAGAGAAGTGCACTGCTTCACATCCATACAAATGGCCTATGTCTCTCAGTTTCCAAACGTGTCACAGAGAAATCAGACTGAGCCATACAGGACCAGGGTTAAATTGAGTGGTACCAAAAGACACTCAATCCTGTCTTCCAAGCTGGATGCAGAGCTCATGCGTATAATCCCAGCACTTTGGGAGGTGGAGCATAAGGACTGCCTGAGACCAGAGGTACAAGGCCACCCAGGGTAACTTGGCAAGACCTCGTCTCTACAATAAATCAAAAATAGCCAGGCTCGGTGGCTCAGCCTGTAATCCTGCGCCTCTGGGAGGCTGAGGTGAGTGGACTGCCTGAGCCCACGGGTTCAAGACCCGCCTGGGCAGGC
>NW_007256007.1:242025-271208 GCF_000164805.1 Carlito syrichta | reverse complement strand
CTACTTGGAAGGCTGAGGTGGAAGGATCGCCAGAGCCCAGCAGGTCGAGGCTGCGGTGGAGAGCAGCCACTGCACTCCAGTCTAGGCGACAGAGTGAGACTCCAACTCAAAAAAAATAAAATAAAATAAAAATAAGCAGAGTTTGGTGGTGCTTGCCCATAGTTCCAGCTACTTGGAAGGCTGAGGTGGAAGAATCGCCTGAGCCCAGCAAGTCAAGATTGCAACGTCTGTGAGCATGCCACTGCACTGCCTGTGTGACAAAGCCTCCAACTAAAAACAAAACGAAACAAAACAAAAAACCTGTCTTCCAGCCACAGCTCATTAAGTTCAACTCCAGAGCAGCAAAGTGCCATGTTTCCAGGTACCCAAGTAAGACTCTTCTGCAGGTCAGGTTTTCTGACACCTTATTTGGCCCAATTTGAAAACATGTTTTAAACTGTGTATTTAAAATATACATTTTGGCCAGTCACGGCAGCTCAAGACTGTAATCCCAGCACTTTGGGAGGCCAAGGTGAGAGGATTGTCTGAGCCCAGGGGTTTGAGACCAGTCTGGGCAACTTGGCGAGACCTTGTCTCTACAATAAATAAAAAAATTAGCCAAGTGTGGTAGGGCATGCCTATAGTTCCAGCTACTTGGAAGGTTGAGGTAGAAGGATCACTTGAGCCCATCAAGTTAAGGCTGTGGTAGCCATGAGCATGCCACTGCACTCCAGCCTGGGTGACAGAGTGAGACTTAACTCAATAAATTAATTAATTAATTAATTAAATACACATTTTTTTAAAAAATGGTCTGAGCTCAAGTGCTCCTCCCACCTCAGCCTCCTGAATAGCTAGGACTCAAGCGATCCCTCCCACTTCAGCCTCCTGAGTAGCTAGGACTATAGGTATGTGCCACCAGGTCTAGCTGATTTTTTAATCTTTTGTAGAGAAAAAGTCTCACAAAAAATGTTACCAGTCTGTTACTCAAGTGATCCTTCCACCATGGCCTCTGAAAGTGCTGGAATTTTAACATGAGCCATCCTGCCCAGCCAAACAGTGTATTTTATGAGTATACTCTGGTTGGCCCAAAATGCAAACCATAAAAAAAGTAAATGTATGTTTTTCAAAAAAGAAAATAAATTCCTTTGCACTGTGATTTAGAGGCTGCATTAAAAGGCACCTGCAACATATAACTAACACATGGAGAGGGCCAGGAAAAGGCTTGACATAAGAGGGAGCCTTTTTTTTTCTTTAATCTTTAATAACTCCAGTGCAAGATTAGTAAATTGAGTAGAAGAAAAAATGAAAATACTTAGAAGGTCTATTAGAGTAAAGTAACAAGGAAACTCCCTCTTCAGGTGTTCTTAATGAACCAGGCTCTCCCCTGGGAGGAGATAAATCCTAGCAAAGAATGGAGCTTTCTGGACCCTTATCACCCAGCTTGGCCCCTAGCATCCCACTACCTATTCACAGTGAAGTCTCAATTCCCCAATTGGCTTGTGGGTCCAGGGCCAGAAAGCAGGTACCTGCTGGGAGGGGGTGGAGAGGGCAGCGATGAGCTTGGCAACAATGGGCTTCACTTTGGGGTCACTCTTGTCCAGGTGCTTGGCCAAAGAGCCCATCAAGACCACCACACTCTGCCGCACAGCATCATAGCTGGCATCGTTGGGCGCATTCTTCAGGAACTCCTCAAACACTGGCAGCAGTGAGTTGACATTCTCCTATAAAGCCAAACCCCCCAGAGCCTCAGGTCAACTCTATAGGCTGGATCTGGAGATAAGAGTCTCTGCCAAAGGACAAAGCCCAAGTCTGGCTCTGGGACAGACATCCTAACAAGCCAGCCAGCAATGCCAGCAGGTCTCCCAGTTTTTAAGCATGACTGCAGACTTACAAGAATTAGACATCCTATCAGGGTCTTCTTGGTTCAAAAGAAATATAAATGCCATGTCTCTCCAAGAGCTAGTGCCCTGCCAGGATTCCTGGCATTCTACATCTCTGTTCACTGCTTATTTTCACTTCTTGCCTTGGCCCAGCCCTGCCTCCTCAACTGGCTGAGATCCTCTTACCTTCCCATGGGTGTTGAGTGTCGCAAGGGCTGCATCTAACATGTACTTCCGGACATCTGAGTGTCGGTCATTAAGGGCATCAGGGACAAAAAACTGAAAAAGCGGCTTCACCTGAGAGCTATCCAAATACTGAGAGAGCTTGTTCAGGGCCAAGGCCAAGCCACACCTGGGAAAGAATTGTAAGCACGTCAAGGGTGAGGGCCAGCTGGGGCCCTTCTCTGAGGATAGAACCTATGTCAGCGCACACCAAGGCGAAGGAGCTTGCCCACAGCAAACACTGCTTCAAGGGCCAAGCACAGTACCAAGACTAATGCCCAGGGCTCACCCGATGATCTACCCAATGTTCTGGAACAACCTACTTGTTAAACAGAGACCGGCCATCTGCCCTGAGTTTACCTCCTTCAGATTCAGCAGAGGGGAATGTGAATGCAATGCTCACCCCTCTACCTCTAAGGCAGATTGTAAAAAGAAAGAGGTAAAGGAATCAGATGTAAAGGCACTTGGAAGTGAAGACATTCTATAAAGGTAAAGTAGTATTACTCTTTTCATCTATACAGCAGTAAGAAGGTCCCCAGGGCAAATAATTTATGTCCTATCTCTGGCTGAGGGTCTGGAATTAAAAAGAAATAAACCAAGATTGACCCACACCAGTCCACATTAATACATAAGGTCAGGAGTAGAGAAGGCCAGGGCCATTCAGAAAACTAACACCCTTTTTGTTCTGCGCCTGCTCTGTGAGAGGTAAGCATCTTCCAAGGTCACATTCACTCCAAGACATCTGCTAACTCTCCAATTGTGAATCACAGGCTCTGTGGGAAAAGACTAGTAGGCAGGTTCTGCCCTTCATACATACGAAAAAACAGAAAAGGAGAAAAGCAGAACATGCTCAAGGTCATACAGCTAGCATAAGAGCCAGCACTTGAACTCAGATCTCCGACATTGGGAGAAGTCTTGCTCTCTGCTTTCACAGTACCATTATCTATCCCACACTGCCTCCTCAAAGCACCCACCCCAGCCAAGCCAACCTGCAGCAACTCGAAAAGTTCAGAATGGAACAAAATTAGAATAGCTGCTATACCTGGCTTCCCACTGATCTGGAGGAGATTCTGAAATAACTCGTCCCAAAGCATCCAGCACTGGAGGTGGCCGCTGCAATGAACAAGTTGATAAATACTCTGCAATGGACAGACCAATGGCCCAGGCACCAGGACTGAGGCAGGAAACCAGTCACAGTCACCTGAACCACCATGACCCTAAGACTCTTATCTGGAGCAGTGTGGGGCTAAACAGAGTCCAACCCAACCAGACACCACCCAGACCACATCAGGGCTGTGCAGGTCACTCACGTAGAGCTTTTCCTGGTAAATCTCCATGAGCCTGCCCATAACCTCTGCTGCCTGCCGTTGGTAACATGCCACAGCTTGGGAGAGGGCTTCAGCTCCTGCTTGCCTTACAGCTGCCTCGTGATAGATCACATCGTCGATCAGCAAGGAGCAGAGGTCTGGCTGCAGATCTAGGCCCATCACTGACCAAAGCCTGTAGCAGACCAAAGGCAGGGGCTGCTCAAATAAGGATCTGCAGCACCTACCCTGCCAACCCCAATCACCCAGCCCTTCTCACTGTACGCTGAGCACACAGGGTTCTGCTATTTCCTGAGGAGAGAGAGGACAGAGTAGGAGAAAACAACCTTCCACTGGCTCTCACCTCTCAGCCAGCTTCCGGATTTCCTCCTCCTTATCAAACTTGACCACCCAGAGCCTCCGCAGAAGGTTCAAGCCATTCTTCTCATCAGTATCAGGTGCTGGCAATACCACATGGAGCTCCATCAGCCCCTGGGAGGGAGTGGGATGGGACAGTGAGAGGACAATATTTCAGAAGAACCACTAACCTGCCTCCTCACCTCCCTCTAGGCTGCACTGTACAAGATGTAGCTACTAGCTACATTTGGCTGAAGTTAATTCAATTAAAATTAACTATTAAGTAAGTCCCTCAATTGTACTAGCCACATTTCAATTGCTCAATAGCCATACATGGCTAGTGGCTACTGCACTTGACAGCACAGACATTAAACATTTCCATCACTGAATAAAGTTCCATTGGAGAGCACAGGTCTAGGGACTGCTGTGAATCAGCTCAACCCACTGTCTGCTCATTCTCCTCAAATGGCTTTTCTTTTGTGAAATAATGGGGTGAGGTAGTAGAATTATTTTAAATAAATAAACTAAAACTAGAAATAAATAAAACAAGATAAAAACTCAGAAAAAGTACATTCCCTTTGGTGAAATAATCTTTAAGAAAAATTTACCATACTGCCATCATTTTTCCATTTTACCAAGTGCCAGTGAAAACTCTATTACATATTGATAGCAGGAGGCTACAGATCTGCATTTAGGACCCACTCCAAGGGGATTTAGTTTTTGGTCTGAAGGTCACCAAGATAAGTCAAAATACATGGTAATGGACTTTGAAATGAAAAATCCTGTGAGTTAGGTCTGTCTGTAAAAATACTAAGACCCAGCCGGGCTCGGTGGCTCAGCCTGTAATCCCGCGCCTTTGGGAGGCTGAGGTGAATGGATTGCCTGAGCCCGCGGGTTCGAGACCCACCTGGGCAACTTGGCGAGACCTCATCTCTACAATAAATCAAAAATCAGCTGGGCGTGGTAGCGCATGCCTGTAATTCCGGCTACTCGGAAGGCTGAGGCGGAAGGATCGCCAGAGCCCAGCAGGTCGAGGCTGCGGTGGCCGGGAGCGGCCACTGCACTCCAGTCTGGGCAACAGAGTGAGACTCCAACTCAAAAAAAAAAAAAATTAGAAGTATTCCAAGGAAAAGAAAAAGGCTAACAGTGATATGTCCCAACTACTTAGTCTTCTGATTCTCAGAAAGACCCCAATCTACCCCTGTGATCTCTTCTCTTTGCCTCTAGAACCTCCCATCAGGTGAGGGACAATCTAATGCCCATCATGCAGTTTGAACTTGCACAGAGTGAAAAGGGACAGACACAGCGGTGGCCCTGCAAGGGAGTGAGCACATACCCGAAGTGCAGTCTCCCGCACACTAGCACATGGGGACTGCAAGGCACAGAGCAACACATCTACTTCCTCCTGCTCTGCGAAGGCACAACCATCCTTGCCACTGCTGCTGGCACACAGGGTGGTCAGGGTGTCTGAAGCCAGAACCTAAGGAGGAAATCAATCCACTGAGCTCAGTTAAGCAAATCATTTACTATTATGGGGCCAGGTAATGGGTTGAAGGGCCCAGAGAGGGAATGCCCACCCCCACGGAACTACTAGGGCTAAGACCCCAGCTTCAAAGGCAGGACCCGAGCAAAAGCCCTCACTAGCTGAGGTCAGGCCACCTCTCAAAAGCAGCCCTTCTGTAAAAGTTCAAAAGTGAGGGCTAAGAGTGAACTAGAACTTAATGTTGTACACTGAGACCCGAGGTCAGAGTCACAAACTGAGTGACAGCAATAGCCAACTGAAAACCAAGTCACCTGTAAGCAGGGTGAGCCTGTCCCAATCACCCAAGTCAGAAGACGCAGCATGGCCACACGAGGCAGCAATTCTGGGCCGTTCTAGGAGAGAATTAGCTGATAAGTCAAAGTGAAGGTGAGGGGAAGGTCTGTAACCAAGACTGGCAGCCAATAAGATGATATCCTCCCACTCACAGGGGAACATTCTGGATCATACAATGACTCTAGTGTAGAAACCTCATTAGGTTTACAACTAAGTCCACAGGCGCTAACCAGCCAACCGTGATCTTCAGGGACTAAAAATAGATAAATTCTAAAACTTGCCTGAAATTCAGAATATGAAATCCAGATGGACCATAAACATATGAAGGGACACGCAAAAAGTTGCAAACAAGTAAGCAAAGAAATGCAAAATAAAACAAGCTATCAGTCTTTCATCCATCATTGGCAACATTAATACTATCTGAGTTGCATTAGGTTTTGAGAAAAGAAGACTCTTAGTGACAGTATAGCTCAGAATTTGCCACATAACCTAACAACTCCATGTCCAACATATCTGACCTGAAGAAACGCTCACACAGGGTGTGCCAGGAGCATATACATACAACAGGGCACAGCACAGTGCTGCTCAAAACAGGAAAAGATAAATAAAGCATGGGCTGAGCGCGATGGCTCATGCCTATAATCCCAGCACTTTGGGAGGCTGAGGTGAGGATTGCCTGAACCCATGGGTTCAAGACCAACCTGGGTGCCTTGGCGAGACCTCATCTCTACAATAAATCAAAAAATTAGCCAGGTGTGGTGGCAAATGCCTGTAGTTCCAGCTACTTGGAAGGCTGAGGTGGAAGGATAGTCTGAACCCAGCGGGTCGAGGCTGTGGTGACCGTGAGCATGTCATTGCACTCTAGCCTGGGCAACAGAGACATGAACTGTCATGAGACAGGAAGTGTCCAAAGCCCTTGCCTCCCCGATCCCCTTCAAACCAAGGGGAGAACAGAGCTCCCTTGCCAACCTCATCCACACGCCCAGATGGGTTGCTGGGGGAGGCCCTCAGCTGGGCATGGACGGTGAGGATCTGAAGAATCTGGGCCATTCGCTCTTCCTCCTCCTCACTGTGATGGGGCATCTCGGTCAGCACCATCTTCAGAAATGGGAAGACTAAGAAGAAGGCTGGTGCAGACAAGGGTGCAGCATCTGTGAGAGCAAGAAGCAGATGGGATCCTGCAGGCAGGATGGGGTCCTGGGCCTCTGCTGCCTGTTTCCATATTCAGGGCAGGTGGGCAAAGGAAGGGCTTTTACACCTAAATGTACACCTTTTGACATCTGGAAGTACATGGCATGACGACAGGGACAGCAGGACCACAACTGGTAGCTCGGTTCTAAAATCAATTCTGCTTCTACCCAAACACTGCCCAGTTCCAGGATATGAGAATTAAAACAGAGAAGGGGGTGCCAATAACAAGAAGTAAACCTTCAGCTGGGGTCACAATGACTCATAGAATCCCGTGTCCAACCTCCTTTTTTCATATGTGGAAACCAAAACCCCAGGCTCAGGAAGCCCTGGTGACACGGTGACTCACAAGGCATTCCCCACACTGCTCGTACCACCTTGTGCCCTTGATCCTAGTCCAGCCCTTACCTGGCTCCCCCTTGCCCACCCTGTTAATGATGGTGTGGGTGTGCAGTAGCGTCACTGCCCTCTTCACAGCCACCGATAGCTCTTCCTGGCACCAGGACTTATCCAGAGCACACTCTGGCTTCAGCAGGCGCAATGTCAGGTGGCTCACCAAAGTGCCTGTGTTAAAGAGAAAAGACCCAGCAGGGGATGACTCAAAGAGATGTGAGATCTGGCCCAGGCACAGTCAAGTGACCCAGTGCCTTTATGCTTCTTGTACCTTTTTATACCTCCATCTTATACAAAACAAGCTCAGCCAGCCAGGTAACACTTCTGGCAGGTTCCATATGCACCAAATGCCTTTTCCACTCAGAATAGTTTCAACATCCCAGTCTCACCCACGGGAACATATCCTAGGCTAGGAAAGAAATCTGCTTAAGGTCATTAAGTAACCCACAAAAGTAAGGTTACCAATAATTCCTAGTCTTTGTTTCTCCAGAGCCAACAGAAAACTGAAGGTCACAGAGACCTCTCTGATCACTACTGACAAGTGGCTGCTCAGGAGCTGTGGTCTCACTGACTGGCACCAAACTAGCTCTACTGCCACCAAACTTCAAGATCAGACACTGACTAGCATCTTAAACTATGTCCTTGGAGTGAAGGCACAGAAGATGTCAAACAGGGGAGAAGAGGAAGCACTGTATCTCTCCTAAGCATATCCAGTTTGACATTCTTAAGGCTGCTTCCATATGGAAACAAAATTCAGCAGCTGAGTTTACCCCATACTTTTCCGCAAGCACTCAGGGGCATCCCTGCCCACCCGCTGGGTCATCCTCACAGACAACAAACAAGGACTAACCCAAAGTCTTTAGCCTGGGAGGCATGACACAGGCAGCCAAGGACAGAAAGGGATTCTTGATCCTGGGAGCAGCCAAGGGAGATTTCAGCAAAGGCAGGAAAGAGTCAACCAAAACAGGAATGTACTGGGTCAGGCCAGATGGGTTCTTGGCCAGGATGGAGTCCAGCAGTCCCAGCGCTGCCTCCAGCTCTCCATCCAGCTGCAAGTAGAGTCACCCAGGAGGCAGGTCAGCAGGGTCTTGCTCTGGACAGCAAGGAGCAGGCCCAGGCCACCCAGCATTCTTCCAGCATGGGCATGTGGTGGCAGCAGTCACATACCTCCTGTAGCCGCCTCCGGATCTGTGCCTCCCTGTCCAGCTGGGCCTGAAGCATCTCCTTCTGCTTGCTGGTCAGCTGCACCTCTTCTTTTATGCCTTTTTTCTTCTTTATCTCCTGAAGGGATGGGCAAACCCACCAATTCCATCTCCAGGAAACAGACCTCTCACCCCACTAGAAGAAGGCAAGCTTGCTTCCACACAAACAACACCATGCCCACTCTTGGTCTGTGGCTTGGACCCCCAAAGCTACCATGTCCCTCTCACCCCACCCCCTGCCACCTCCCATAAAGTCCATAGCCACCCGGTTTCTATAGAACAGTGACAGCAGTAGAGGAGCAATTTTTTTTACTGGATTCTCTACTGACAAAGGCATAGAGGGTATTTTATATGTTAGAGAAATAAAAGTTTCCTCAGTGTACTCAAAGGGTATTCCAGTAGCTACATGGCTTCAGAATCAAAATGTTAGCCTCCCCCCTCCTCAAACCCTCCCTACAGAAACTCTCCCACATGATGAGCTGAAGCCTGAAGGCCTGCTACAGTAGCCTGAGAAATCACTCACTCATTCAGCAAGTATTCATCAAGCACCTGCACTGTGCCAGGCACTGTTCCAGACACTAGGAATGTCGTGGGGAACAAGATAAAGACCCTGCCCTCACAGAGCTCACAATCTAGCAGGTGAAGATAAACAATAAACAAGCAAGTACATAAATAAGACGATTTCAGATCATGACAAATGTTCGGGGGAAAAAACAAATATGATGCATAGTAACTAGGAAGAGGGAGGGATCTACTTTATTTTTTATTATTATTATTATTATTTTTTAGTTGGAGTCTCACTCTGTCACCCAGTCTGGAGTGCAGTGGCCGCTCCCGGCCACCGCAGTCTCGACCTGCTGGGCTCCGGTGATCCTTCCGCCTCAGCCTTCCGAGTAGCCGGAATTACAGGTGTGCACTTCCACGCCCAGCTGATTTTTTGATTTATTGTAGAGATGAGGTCTCGCCAAGTTGCCCAGGCGGATCTCAAACCCGTGGGCTCAGGCAATCCACTCACCTCGGCCTCCCAAAGTGCTGGGATTACAGGCTGAGCCACCGAGCCCGGCTGGGATCTACTTTAGATAGAGTGGACAGGCTGGCCACCTCCCTGAGAAGGACATGTGTGGGCTGAGACAAGAAGGACCCAACCTCAAAAAGACAGAAAGAAGAGCCAAGGCTGAGACAGGAAAGAGTCCTCTGTGCTCTGCTTCCATCAGAACCAGTTCTAACCAAAGGCAAATATAACAATAGAAACAGGATTAATTCCCCAGAGGCCCCAGTGTACCAGGTGCTATGCCTGCTATCAGGAGTAAAGATAGGACCCAGCCTTTGAGGAGTTGAGGTGAAAGACATGGAATCAAGCGTCACCACTTAGTGGAGGAAACATATAAACTGCTGCCAGCACCCAGCAAGGAAACTCATTTTCACTGAGTTGAGGGTGGAGTAAGCTATGGAAAAAGAATCAATACAGAGTGTAGATGGTGAACCAGGCACCGGTTGAGGGGAACAGAGGAGTGTGCCATCAGCCTCAGGATGATCCAAAGGAACAGCATATGTGCAACAGAAAAAGCTACCAGCCTGGGGCGCAGTCACCTCCTATGAGATGCCCCCCTTTACTCACCTCCTTCAGCTCCAGCTCAATGATCTGTTCTTTGAAGGAGTAAGCTTTGTTCTCTCGCTTCATGTTGGCCTTTTTTATGCTGTCCTTCTGGGCACTGAAACACCAGAGCCGGTGATCAGCCACTTGAAATGCACTGCCAGACCCTTCAGTCTCCTGCCAGCCATAAAATTCCAGCTAGCTGTTAAGTACTCTGAACCAGCAAAGTGCCAGATACTCGATACATTCTGGTATCAAGGACCTAAGCACCATGGCCAGAACATGGCAGGTGCTAGTCCAATGAATGGATGGATTGTTTCATTTGTTCCTCACAGGAGCCATTGTCTCCTTCCTACAAGCAAGAAGAGTATGTCTTGGGGAGGAAAGGTAACCGAGCCCATGAGAAAGGCCTCACCTCTGGATGATTGATTTGTCGTACAGCTCCCCGGCAGGGGTCTGCATAATGGCAAACTCCTCCCGTGTCACTAGGCGCAGCGCAGGGTTCTGCACAGAGGCAGTGATGGTGCTGATGAGCTGTGGAAGGACCCGGTCCGGGGACAAAATGGAAAGGGAGCCCATGGCATTCATGGAGGACTGCCAGACAAAATCATAGTCAGTATGTGCCAAGGCTGGCACTGGAGAAGGGGTTCTACCTAACCTAAATGCCCCCAGCACTGACTTCCCTTCTTCATGAGCTCTGCCCACCAGAGTAGCCAGCTGGAGTTTGTATCTGCCTTACTTGGCAAGCATTTACCCCTTTATCTGATAATAGCATCCTGATTTAGAGGGACACACTCCCTCAATTCTCAATCTCCATGGAAGAGCTGCCCTCATCCTCTCCAGAGGTAGGCATGACCCAAACCAGAAAGATGGGCTCAGGGAGGAACACGGGACCTGAGTTAGGTCAACAAGGGGCAGAGAGGCCATGCCTGTTGACATTATTGAAAAATGCAAGCTTTTTTCACTGGAGCTTATTGAAAGACAAGGCTTAAACCTGGAACGCTAGCAGCTCTTTTGCTACTAGAAGAAAAAAAAAAACTAAGAACAGAGTCCATATCATGGAAAGCACAGACAAGAGACACAATGCATCCAACAGGATAAGAGAGACACCACCTACAAGGTCCTAAGGGAACATCTGAGCCCCTGGAATTAGTACCAGTCAAAGTCAATCACATCCTTGAACTTTGTGGGTAAATGAGGCAAGTTCCCTTTTTTGGTGCTTAAACCAGTTTACATTTCTGTCACTTGCAACCAAGGGTCCAAGTCCACCTTTCATCACAACTTCATTTCTTTAAATCCTCCCTTCCTACACCCTGTGACAGGAAAGCCCTCCCAGCAACCCTGCCGTCCCAAGCCAGACCAGCTCACATGCCAATCACCTGGTTCAGGGGACCCTGTGTGGTGATCCTGGGAATGATCTGATCCAGGTGCCTGGTGATAAAGGCTTCAGGATCAATCTTCATCCTGGTGAGAAGTGCTGGCCAGAGTCCAGACTGCACTGCCACTGAAGGGGAGGGAGTTCTTTGAGGCCTTCTGTCCAGCCTGTTCTTACCCTACCCAACAAAGCCCCCACCTCTTCCATACCCGCTACACACAGACCTAAGGATGGGTGGTGGGAGATGATCAGCATCTCTTGGGCCAGCTGTTCAGTGTCGGTGACATCACCCTTGAACCCTGGCACCCCAGAGATGACACACAGAGCCTCCTGCAGGACCCGAGGAGGGACATAGGCCTTGCCTGCCTCAGTCACCTCCCCAGCGTCGGTCACCAGAGCCTCTAAAGGCAGCACCTGTGTAGAGACAACACATAAGACCCCCACCGCTCAGAGTCCTGTGCAGGTTTGAAACATGGGAGTCAAAGACACCACAAACACAGCAGCCTCTCGTTCATGTTGTTCTCTGGACTCCTAGCTGGTGGTGAAGACAGATACCCAGCTCCCCGCATTGAGACCCACTGGCTGTGAGATGTGCCCAGTAGAAGTAACCACCTATGACTTTGTACCTAAAAAGCCTATGAGCTTTAAGTCTTATGTGTGATTCACGCAAATTAAATAAATAGCCAGGTCTTTGGGGATCTTCCACCCACTGGCTGAGAGACCCTATGCAAGTCGTTTCAGCTCACGGAACTGCGGACAACTCCTATGAAATAAGGACAATAAGCTCTACCCTATCTGCCTTTGAAAGGTACTGTGAAAAATCAAAAGGAAAAGTGGGTAAAAAATGCTATAAAAATTATGAAATGCTTTAAAAAATGAAATGCTATTCAATTACTCAAGGATGATGAAGTTGAGCTACATATCAAAAGGCATGGGAAGAAAAAAAAGTCTCTGAAAAGGAAAAATAATCATATGAAAGATGTTACCAGAGCTCGAGAGCAGGGCAGAAGACTCTGGCATCACAAAGTCTAAGTAAAAGAGAACGGCCAGCCAGGCTCGGTGGCTCAGCCTATAATCCCGCACCTTTGGGAGGCTGAGGTGAGTGGATTGCCTGAGCCTGTGGGTTCGAGACCCGTCTGGGCAGGCGAGACCTCATCTCTACAATAAATCAAAAAAATTAGCCGGGCATGGTAGTGCACGCCTGTAATTCCAGCTACTCAAAAGGCTGAGGCGGAAGGATCACCGGAGCCCAGCAGGTCGAGGCTGCGGTGGCCGGGAGTGGCCACTGCACTCCAGTCTGGGCGACAGAGTGAGACTCCAACTCAAAAAAAAAAAGAGAACGGCCTAGGAGTAGCCCAGCCAAAATCCCATATCACAAGCAAGGATAACTAAGTGGATCCAAAAGCCCCAGTCCTAGAGTCCAGATGCCCTCACCTTGTGAGAACTGAGGACAATCTTCAGCTCCTCCAGGAGTCCATGCGCCAGCTTAAAGCCCCCAAGAGAGGACAGCAGCTTCCGAACTGTCTGCTGAGCCTGCCTGCGGACATGCCAGGTGCGGCTCAGGAGCACTGCCACCAGAGCCCGGTGGTACTGCCTGCAAGCACAAAGACAGACAGGCCTGAGAGAAAGCTAGGAGCAAGGCTTTCTGAAGCCAACCCTCTTCCTCCCACACACCCTGTTTCTTAGGTTCCACCAGGGTTCACCTCATTTGGCCCAAGGGAAAAGGTAAGTAAGCTTCACGTACTGAACTTTGTTGCCAGTAAATCTGTGCGAGTGGTCAAGGAAAAGTCTCTCTGTCAGATGCAACACAGTACACAGGGCTAGAAGGGCGAGAAACGGTGGCAGTGTTTTTAAAATAGGTGTGTACAACTCCCCAGAAAGAACTGGAATTAACTGGAAAACTGACACCAAAATGTAAAGGTCAATGAATTTGAAATTACAGCTTGTTTTTATTTCCTTCTTTTTTGCTTATTATGAACACATGTATTTTGAAATAAGAAAAGTACATATTTTTTTAATAGTTAAAAATTACTATGGAGCCGGGCTCGGTGGCTCAGCCTGTAATCCCACGCCTTTGGGAGGCTGAGGTGAGTGGATTGCCTGAGCCCGCGGGTTCGAGACCCGCCTGGGCAGCGAGACCTCATCTCTACAATAAATCAAAAAATCAGCCGGGCGTGGTAGTGCATGCCTGTAATTCTGGCTACTTGGAAGGCTGAGGCGGAAGGATCGCCGGAGCCCAGCAGGTTGAGGCTGCAGTGGCCGGGAGTGGCCACTGCACTCCAGTCTGGGCAACAGAGTGAGACTCCAACTCAAAAATAAAAAACAAAAAACAAAAAAACAAACAAAAAAAATTACTATGGAGTTTTAAAAAAGAATAAGGAAACTCATTATATACTGACACGGACTGATTTCCAGTCTAGAAAACACAATGTGTATAGTAGACACACTAACATTTGCAAAAAAGGTGGAGAACATATAAAAGATATTTACTCATATAATATTAAGGATATAGAAGAAGCTGATAAAACTGGCTCTATATATATACCCAAGGGAACTGGGTAGCTAGAGATCAAAGTATAATTTTCAGTGTAGAACCTCTTGTATCTTTTATCTTTGCATAAAAGTATTTCCTATTCAAAAGCTAAATATAAAAATTTTTAAGCCAGGAAGTGACTAACAGTTGTAGCTCATTAATGGGATGTTGTGATTTATGAGTCAAAAGATTCTTCAAATCACCAATTAGTGGCAGACACCCCTAATACAACCTAGAATTTTAAATATACATTTAAAACTCAACTGTTCCTTTTCTGCCAGGAGAGCAACCAGTAGTTTCTGTGTCTCCTGGTGGAAGACTAGAGCCTGCCACACTCCACCAGAGTTTCTCAGCTGCCTCTTAACACAAGAAAACCCCTGAGACAGCACCAATTACCCAATCAGCTGTAATTACAGCTAATATCACAACTCCACAACCATTAATGCTCTGTCTCCATAAATCTCCCAAGTTCCATTTCCCTAGCCTTGCACTCCCCACAAGAATGAATTCATTCTCACAACTGAGTTGTTGGCCATATCACTCTGGTCCAGGTTTTTGCAGTGCAGACTAGTTAGTCAGGGAAGGTCTCTCTGAAGACCTCATGGAGAGAATTGGCTCCAATCTCAAATTCAACTAAGGGGGCAGTAACTCACCATCCTCTGAAGCCATGAGCAGGAATTTCTCAGAAGTGAAAATCTGCTTCTTCTCATCCACAATCAGTTGCCAGACACTGCTCAGTTTGGCCTCTGCAAGAAACAAAGGAATACCTCACAATGCAGCTCACTGTGTCCCCTCGGGCTAATCTCCTATAACCTAAAGCTGCTGGGGTGGGCTTTGCCGATGAACCCTTCTCTACAGCAAGAGGCTCATTGCTTTCCCATTTTGAGAACTAACATCTGTCCTTTTGGTATCACTTCCTGTATGAAAACGTTCACTGGTTTCCTGCTGCCTACAGGAGCCTAGGTGAACTGTTTCTCATTTGAAATCTCCACCTACCCCAGATGCCAGGCTGGGATACTTGAGGTTTACACACTGTGGCTTTCTCTGTCCCTCCCTGACTGGGCTGTTTGGACTCACACCAGGCTGTTCCTTTTAGGAGAGTGGGTATCTTTCCAGTCTTCAGGGCCCTAGTTCAAATGCTTCCTCCATGAAGTCTTTCCTGATACCCATTCCCCAAACTAAAGTAATCTTCCCCTCAAAACTGCTCTAATGCCACATTTTGCCTTAAACTAGGTATATTTTTGCATTTTCCTGCTCTTACTACAGAGTAAGCAGCCTGAAATTTGCTGAAGCAAGGTCATGTTTATCTTAGCATCCTCTCCCAGGTAGCCCAGGAAATCATTCTATACTGACATAAACTGATTTCCAGTCTGTGGAATGTCTTGGCATATCCACAGTGGGCACACACAATAATACATGAGGGGCCGGGTGCAGTGGCTCACACCTGTTAATCCTAGCACTTTGGGAGGTGGAGGCAAGAGGATCACCTGAGTCCAGAGGTTCAAGACCTGCCTGGACAACTTGTATTTATTCTCTACAATAAATCCAAAAATTAGCCAGGCTTCGTGGCACACACCTGTGGTTCCAGCTACTTGGAAGGCTGAGGTGGAAGGATCACCTGAGCCCAGGCAAGTTGAGGCTGTGGTGGCCGTGAGCATGTCACTGCACTCCAGCCTGGGCGACAGAGTAAGACTCCAACTCAAAAAAAACCCCCAAAAAACCATGAGGAACACTGAACTCCATTTCTAACCACCGGAATAAGTTCAGGTTTGCCCAACTGCAGAGGCTGGGAGATGGAATAAAGAAAGCATAAAATATGACATAGTCACTGAAAAAATGAGATAGCTCTTTTTGGTTGTACTGATATGGAATCATTTCCAAGATACATAATATATATATATAGCATATAATATGGCACAGATAGTATGGTAGCCAGCATGTTCAATTATGCATTGACTATCTCTGGACATAAAACTGGCAATACTATTTAGCATAGCTGCTGGAAGACAGGGCTAAGGAGAAGCTTTTCATGTTTACCCTTTTGAATTTTGTATCACATGAATGTACAACCAACTGAAACAAAAAGTCCCAAAACTAAAGCAGGTTAATCTAGGCATCATCTATATCTCAAATTACGAAGAAACTAAGTAAAGGAGGACAATGACAGAGTTCCCTGGCTGCATGCCCATTGCCCAGTGTGACCCTGAGGCTCATTCCTGCAGATGATAAGTGTGGTAAGGGCCAAGTTGATCCTAAAGATTAAGACACTCCTCCCAAGGACTTTGTAAGAGGTTCTTGTTTGCTACCATCCTGGACATCTCTGGACTCTTACCAGCCTGTGAGTCAGTCACTGAAAGCTTTGAGAGCAACAAGGCTGCAGCAACCCCTTCAGTGACTGTGGGAACCTGAGTGCTTTGAGAGGCTGCTTTCTCCACTGTCTGGATGAGCAAGGGCAGTAAGTCCAGGGCCTGCAACAGTGTGTCACCTATGGAGAAAGGACAAGCATGTTACAGGTCATCCTGGTCCTTAGAGATGTAACAGGATGACTTGAGAAAAGAGTTATCCACCTAGATGTGAAATAGCTGACTAAAATCCTTCAGTTGGAAGGCTGAGGCGGAAGGATCGCCAGAGTCCAGCAGGACGAGGCTGCGGTGGCCAGGAGCGTGCCACTGCACTCCAGTCTGGGGGACAGAGTGAGACTCCAACTCAAAAAAAAAAAGAAAATCCTTCAGTTGATTTGTCAAATATCTCAAGAAGTGGAGTTACAATCAAACTCTACAAACCACAAAATTAGAGGTAGAAGGATCCTTACTAATTCAACTGAGTCCAGCTATTCATTTGATGAATAAGAACACAGACAGACCGGGGTAGGAGGCTCAGCCTGTAATCCCAGCACTTTGGGAGGCTGAGGCGAGTGGATTGCCTGAGTTCGCGGGTTCGAGACCAGCCCAGGCAACTTAGCAAGACCTCGTCTCTACAATAAAATCAAAAATTAGCCAGGCGCAGTAGCACGCACCTATACTTCCAGCTACTTGGAAGGTTGAGGTAGAAGGATAGCCAAAGCCCAGCAGGTCAAGGCTGCGGTGGCTGTGAGCATGCCACTGCACTCCAGCTTGGTCAACAGAGTAAGACTCCAACTCCAAAAAAAAAAAAGAAAAGAAAACAGGCTAAGTGAGTTGACCAAGGTCACACAGCCGGTTGAGGCAGAGCCAGAGGCAATATCAAGCCTGTCAATTCCTATTTGGTACTCTTCCCCCATGTCAAATGACCTCTAGACCCATATTCCAAAACCAGAACCAATCTCCTAACCTATAAACTAAACCCATTTTTTTAAAAAGTAGAAACCAGCCAAAACTATAGCTAAACCCCTGTTTTCATAACTATAAAATGGGTACATTGAAACCACTATTTCAGATGTTATATATATGAATCCAAGACATGTTTATCCCAAAGATTTATTTTATATTATGTTTACTTTAAAAGCTCTGAGCAGAACTTGGGTCAGACAGGGTGGCTCACGCCTATAATTCTAGCACTTTTGGAAGCTGAGGCAGGAGAACCGCTTGAGCCCAAGAGTTTGAGATCAGCCTGGGCAACATAGTAATACCTTCTCTCTACAAAAATTAAAAAATTAGCCAGGCATGGTAATACAAACCTATAGTCCCAGCTACTCAGGAGGCTACAGCAGGAGGATCACCTGAGTCCAGGAGGCTGAGGCTGCAATGAGCCGTGATCATGCCACTGCGCTCTACCTTGGGCAACAGAGTGAGTCCACCACTCAAAAAAAAAAAAAAAATCTAAAAGCACTGAGCAGAATTAACTCAAGCTGAAGAGACTAGGAGAGACTAGGTAAAGCCAAGTCTCAGCTATCTACAACTTACTAAAATCAAGGTTGATCAATGCAGCAAAATTACAACCTGATATATGAGTATACAGACTGTTCTTAAATCAAGTACACCAGTTCACTATATCCCTAAGGTAGCCAACAATGTATTAACTGCACATTTCTACCTACAGGTAATCTATGACTTCAGTCAGCACTACCTGTGGCTTTGAATAAACCTCACAAAGATGATCTGCTCTGAGCTTGGAGATGTATTTCAGAAAAAGATTTATTGATCTCAACTCAGTGCAAACATTTCTTCTAGTCATATTCTTCTTTTCAAATCATTAAAAGAAATATATGACTGTAAAGTTCATTAGATAAGACACATTTCATATAGAAGGGTGTCCTATCTCTAAAGGCAGCTCTGGAATCTCCCAGGTGTAGCTCATTATAAATTGAAACTTTAAAAAAAAGAAATACAAGCCTATCTCAGGGGTGGAGATTAATATCAGAGGTCTCTAGCCTGGAGACCAAGCTCCTATACAGATTTGAAAGTTTCACCCGTCTCTGCTTGAGAAGGAGGTGAATGAATGCTCATGCCTAAATGAGAGTAGGTTTGTTTACACCGACACAAGATCAATGGTCATTTTCTTTTTTTTTTTTTTTTTTGAGTTGGAGTCTCATGGAATTACAGGCTGAGTCAGCGAGCCCGGCTAATGGTCATTTTTAACAGGTCCAGAGTAAAGTTTACATGCAGTTGGACCTTTTAAATCAGTCTTGGCCAGGGATGGTGGCTCATAATGTAATACAAGCACTTTAGGAGGTCGAGGTGGGAGGATTGTTTGAGGCCATGAGCCTGAGACCAGTCTGGGCAACATAGTAATATCCTGTCTTTATTTAAAAACTAGTTGGGCATAGTGGTTCACACCCGTAGTCCCAGTTACTTGAGGATCACTTGAGTCTGGGAGTTTGAGGCTATAGTGAGCTTGACTGCACCACTGCACTCCAGACTGAGTGACAGAGACTCTATCCCTTAAGTAGATAAATAAATCAGGCCAGGCACGGAGTCTCAAGTCTGTAATCTCAGCACTTTGGGAGGCCAAGGCAAGAGGACTGTCTGAGCCCAGGGGTTCGAGACCAGCCTGGGCAACTTGGTGAAACCTTGTCTCTACAATAAATCAAAAAACTGCTGGACTCAGTGGCTCAGCCTGTAATCCCGCGCCTTTGGGAGGCTGAGGTGAGTGGACTGCCTGAGCCCCCGGGGTTCGAGACCCGCCTGGGCAGCGAGACCTCATCTCTACAATAAATCAAAAAATCAGCCAGGCATGGTAGCACGTGCCTGTACTTCCGGCTACTTGGAAGGCTGAGGCGGAAGGATTGCCGGAGCCCAGCAGGTTAAGGCTGCGGTGGCCGGGAGCAGCCACTGCACTCCAGTCGGGGCGACAGAGTGAGACGCCAACTCAAAAAAAAAAAAAAAGATCAAAAAACTAGCCAGGTGTGGTAGCACACGTCTGTAGTTCCAGCTACTTGGGAGGCTGAGGCAGAAAGATCGCCTGAGCCCAGTAGGCCGAGGCTGCAGCCACTACACTCCAATCTGGAAGATAGAGTGAGACTTCAACTCAAAAAAATATAAAATAAAAAAATAAAATAAAAATCAGTCTTATCAGAATCATTTCTTCATGATTTCAGATGTTGTAGTAACAGTTATGGTTCTGGTTTCTCTCTGAATAATGCTTTGAAAGTCTAATAAGGGTGACGCTCTGGTATCTAAAGAATAATTTTTTTAAAAAGAAGAAAGAAAAATAAAGTAAAATAAAAAGAAAGTCTAATAAGGGAGAGAAGCCAGAATTTGTTGTGAAGACTGAACTCTGAATCTGGAGTAAGCCTGATGCTCCAATTTACTTCAGGAGGAAATAAGTGATGCAAAATAAGCTGAACCAACAGGGAAAGTCTGGAACAATGATAATGCCCTAAGACTCGGTCACCTCTGCAGGGGAGGCCTGGACACTGGCTCACGGTAGGCATCTTACCTCGGAAAGAGACCAACATGCACTGCAGGTAGGCATGCCTCACTGCAGAGGTGGAGGTTTTAAGGCTGAAAGCTTTTTTGAACCATTCGGTGAGCTTCTTGGGTACTTCCATAGTGAATCGGTTACACCAGAGAGCCAAGATAGAGACAGCATGTACCAAAGTCCCTTCATGAACTAGGACAAGATGCAGAAGTCCAGTCAGTCCAATATCTTATAACCACATTAAATCACTACTAATAGTGCAAGAAAGCAAGCCAGAGTACAAAGGGAAGGAAGCAGTGATATCTCAGACAGGTACCAGCCCTGCTCTTTGAGGGAGAGGTGCCTTCAAAAGAGGGTTGTGAAAGGCTCCAATTGTGAAAAACCATAGTCAAGGATGGATCCAACTGCAGCTCAAAATTACCTTCTTGCTGGAGGAAGGGGATGAACAGCTCAGCCACAGTCCCGTTCAGGACTTGACTGGAAGGTCCAGACACCACGTGATGACTGACGCTCCCAATTCCTGAAAGTCAGATTCCCTGCTCAGCTCCTCATCAAAACAAAACCACAAATAGGCAAGTCTTCCTGCCACTGCCACCTCTGCACTCTAGGTCACAGAACTCCTGGGTCCCCCAGCAGCCACACTTCTGTGGCCATTATTGATTCTCCCTCAATTCCCCCTCTATACACTCCGCCTTTTACAAAAGCCCGGCCTCATGTTAGACTTGAACAAATCCCTCTTGCCAACCAGGCAGGCAACAGAGTCCTGGGAGGCAGGCTGGAATACTCAAGACTGACGAGGAGTCAAGTTCCAAAAAAGGACTCATCTTACCTAAGAGTTACATTAAACCACATCAACTACTAGATCACATCTCTACTTCCAGGGAGAAATTCTGTACCTGAGAGGACGCTGATCTTCTGAGCTACAATAGTTAGTTTTCCCTCTGAGCCTGAGAGGAGAGACAAAAGATTCAAATTCGCATCTGCCACATTTCCCAAGGGGGTGAATAATGTAGTCAAATCTGTGACATCACACTATGGTTTCTGATTCCAGAAGCAACTTTTTTGTTGTGAAGCTGGGTTTAAGAAAGTGCTTACTAGTTTTTTTGTTTTCTGAGTAAAAAAAGTAATGTTATTACAAAAAATTTGAGCTACAGAAAAATTATTTTAAGAAACATTTAAGAAGCACTCATGTTTCCATTACTCAAACACATTATTAAAGCCAGGCATGGTGGTGTGCTCCTGTAGTCCCAGCTACTAGGAAGCTGAGGCAGGAGGATCACTTGAGCCTCAGCTTCCCAGTTTGTCCAGCCTGGGTAACAAAGCAAGGACCCTCTCTCTATAAAAAATAAAATGTAAGCCTGGCGCAGTGGCTCATGCCTACAATCCTAGCACTTTGGGAGGCTGAAGCAAGAGGACTGCCTGAGCCCAAGGGTTCAAGACTAGCCTGAGCAATATGGGGAGACTTCGTCTCTACAACATATCAAAAAAATTAGCCTGGCGTGATGGCGCATGCCTGTGGTTCCAGCCACTTGTAACGCTGAGGCAGAAGGATCACCTGAGCCCAGCAGGTCGAGGCTGTGGTAGCCATGACAGTGCCACTGCACTCCAGACTGGGCGACATAGTGAGACTCCGACTCAAAAAAATTAAATTAAATTAAAAAAAACAAATTATTAACATTCCTGTGTATTTCTTTTCATTTTTTCCGCTATGCATACAAAAAAATGTGTGTACTTAAAACAACCTGAGATCAACCCATCTGCACTGCCCCGTGCATGATTTTATTCACATCACACATTCACATTCCAGTGTGAATGTCATCCTGGCCACACAGCCTTGCCGTGTGCATCAAATCTCTGTGAAAACTCAGGGTTCAGGAGAATACCGGGGGCCACACTTTAGCCATCCCCGTGGTCAAGAAGGCTCCCTCACCTCCAAGGATGGCAAAGAGGTGTTTGGTCAGGGCTTCCATGGCTGAAGAATCACTGCACTGATGGGCCAGGTTCCGCAGCGCCAGCACAGCCTCGTCCATCAGGCGGGGACTGTTGGATTTCAGCTGACCTGGACACACAGAGCCACGGCTCAGAGACTGCCAACGATTCACCATCCAAACTTTCATCTTGCCAACTCTGTTTATGTTAGAGCCTTATTTCTAACCTGAGTCACCTGTCCTCTATCCCTTTTTCTACAATAACCGGGACAAAGATAACCAAAAGCCTAGGTACCATCTAGGGGCTGGAGAGGGATCAGAATACTTACTAGCCAGTCCTTTAATGATGTCCAGGGCATACTGGCTGAGATCAAGAGTTACTGATGCCAGCAGACTGGAAATAGCTAAGGGAGATAGAAAGCACTGACCATGTTAGTCTCAGTAATAAATTCATCATACAATGTTTTCCCCTACTCCCCAGCAAATGCCACCAGGCCTGCTAACTAGCCACAAGGAATTATGACCACCCTTCACCTTTACAGGGCCACATAAATAGTTCCAAAGATCTGCCCCCATACCAATCAACAAAAAAATTTCCCTTTCAACATTCCATCAATATATTTTCTCAAGATAAGCAGGAACAGGGACTCAATCCTCATCTCCTATGATTTTAAGGACCACCTCCACACTAAGTCCTAAAAGTCAAGAGAAGGGGTTCTTGACCCGTATGGTCTCCAGAAGGTTCTTGAGCCCCTAAAATGATCTGCAGTATTCTAAGTAGATATATTTTTGTGCATTTGTCTAACAAGAGGGCCCATGACTTTCAACATATTCTCAAAAGGGTCCCTGATCTCTCTTCCAAAGCCCCTAAGAAGGCAAACAGTGAATATATCCTCCCTCCTCCCCCACTACCACATACTTGCTACTGCCAAATATCAGGAATAGAGCTTATTAAGTACCCGTCTCCTTCCCACCACCTTGACAGCAACCTACTTTCAATAACATTCTCTGGACTCCTCAGTAAGGACTTCTGTATGGTGGGCAGCATCAGATCCTTAAATTCTGAGTGGGACATGTATCGGAGCAGAGGGGCACAGCTATCCTACAAAGAGAAAGGAGTCAGGCACCCAACCCTCACAGGAACAGACCAAGAAAGGACAGTTTAGATTCTCAAAATTTAAAAGTGAGTAAGGGCCACTTCTCACTCACCAGTAGGTACTTCTGAGGCTTTACTTTGCTCATCAGGATGTTCTTCATATAAAAATCCAGCAAGGCACTCTAGAGAACACAAAGATCTAATTGGACCCTGACATTCTAAAGAATCTGATCACTGGCCTAAGAGGTCCTTCTTATGGGAGTACCTCCAAAAAACACAAATCAATGCCCCAAATTTCATAGAGTATAAACACAAATGCCCCACTGGTCATGCCACCCCATTTAAAACCCTTCCATGGCTTTTCATGGCCCCTGGGATCAAGTCCACAGGACTTGGTACGGCTTATAAGGTCCTGGCTGCCACCCAGTCAGCTACATCTCACTCTCTGATGCATTCACACCTCTCCAACCCCACTCATCTCCTCTCCATTCCTGTCCATGGGCTGCTTTCTCCACCCGAAATGCTCTGCCTCACCTCTTGACCTTGCTAGCTCTTCACCTTCAAAGCTCCTTCATTAAAAAGAAGTGCTCCCTGACCTGTGGCCCAAGTCAGGTCTTTCTGCTGCACAGTATTATAGTTTTTCACTTTCCTTTCGTAGCACTTCACACAGTTATAATTAACTAGATGACTGTCTAATGTCAGATGCCTTCTCAGACTCAGTTCCACGGAGGCAGGGCTCATAGCTCCCTTGCTCACTGGTACACCCTCAACACCTAGCAAGAACTTAGAACATGGTAGCTGCTCAACTAGAATGAATTAAAAACTGCAAACCAGCCGGGCTCGGTGGCTCAGCCTGTAATCCCGCGCCTTTGGGAGGCTGAGGTGAGCGGATTGCCTGAGTCCACGGGTTCAAGACCCGCCTGGGCAGCAAGACCTCATCTCTACAATAAATCAAAAAATCAGCCGGGCGTGGTAGCGTGCGCCTGTAGTTCCAGCTACTTGGAAGGCTGAGGTGGAAGGGTTGCTGGAGCCCAGCAAGTCGAGGCTGAGGTGACCGGGAACGGCCACTACACTCCAGTCTGGGTGACAGAGTGAGACTCCAACTCAAAAAAAAAAAACAAAAACAAACTGCAAACCACTATCCCAATAACTACAACAGAACTGGAGGAAAAACTTTTCGACTTCTTGAAGTTCATATCATGGCAAAAGACCAGCGTCTCATGTAAGAAAACCAACAAATTTCAGAGGAGACCAGCAGCTGGGATCAACCACCAATGCAAAGCACGTTCCCACTTCTTCTCTCTAGAGAGCCCCCAACATGACAAACCCATAGTCACCCCCTCTTGGCACTTGCCTTGTGCCGATTGACCACATCCATCTCCTTATGGCTCGTGCAGAACTGCACCAGCAGCCCCAGCATGCCGGCATAGTTCTGGTTGGGCTTTAAGCTGAGAATGACTGACAAGTACTGTTCCACCAGCCCAGGGTTCTGAAAAAGAAAGTGTCAGGCAGGTATATCAGATGGTGGCGGGGTGGCATGGAAGAAGCAATGCCCAACAGCCCCTGGTGTCCCGTCACCTCTTTCCACAGCTTTGTGAGCTTCTTCACAGCACCATCCACGGCATGCTTGCGGGAACCACCCAGCACCTCCAAAAGGAGCAGACACTGCACTTCTACCTGTCAGGACCAGGAAAGGCTCAGACCAGGAAAGATAGAACACGGGAGCACGGGTTCCATGGCCTTCACACTCTGTCAAAAACCTTCCATCAGGTCTTCCAGATCCTAGCTTCATCTCCACTCAGCCTCTCCCACTCAACTCCACCAAGATCCTCTTCCCTCCACTTCCCATACTTAGTTCTGACCTTTAATGACACTGTTCACTCAGGCATTATTTAACAAATATTTGCTGAATGCATACTGTGAGTCAGAAAATGAAGACACACAGGGAATAAGACAGACGTGGACTCTGCTTTATGTACCTTATAGTACAGAGAGATAAAAAATATATTAAACAAATAAACACACAAATGAACACACCACGACAATGAGGTAAGAGCCATGCAGGAAAAGAACAAGAGTCCTGTTTCATTTACTTCTTATCTGCTTTGTCCTTCATTAATTTTACAAATATTTACTGAACACTGACCAAATGGGAGGCACTATGCTGAATACTGCGGATATAAAAGTGAAGCTCAATATGGTGATTCTGTATGGAGCTTACTGTCCAATTCAGAGTGAGGTACATAATTTACTCAGAGACTTTATGTGCCACAAATGTCCAAGGTCACTGGTGAGCAGTGTGAACTACCACCCTGAGAAAACAGATAATGCTTGTGAATATAATGTGGCTGAATTCCTTTTTTTTTTTTGAGTTGGAGTCTCACTCCGTCACCCTGCGGGGCTCTGGCGATCCTTCCGCCTCAGACTTCCAAAGTAGCTGGAACTACAGGCGCACACTACCACGCCCAGCTAATTTTTTGATTTATTGTAGAGATGAGGTCTCGCCAAGTTGCCCAGGTGGGTCTCGAACCCACGGGCTCAGGCAATCCACTCACCTCAGCCTCCCAAAGTGTGGGATTACAGGCTGAGCCACCGAGCCCAGCTTGCAGCACTGTTTGTTACAATAAAAGATTATAAGCAACATAAATGGCCATCAACAGAAGACTCGTTATATGTAATGTGATACATTCAAAGGATTAGTAAATAGTCAAAAAGAATGAGAGGCTCTTTATTCACTACTCTGGAACATATTCCAAGACTGGTTAAGGAAAAAACAAGATGAAAGAAGAATATATGGTACGCTGTTATTTGTAAAAAGACACCTACTCGGTCATATACACAGAGAACGTGGTGAATAGGGACAGGGGTAGGAGAAAAACCAGCATATCTTTCCATACGTGAATTTTTCATCTATTTTTTAAAAATTAAAAGTTTTTTAAGCTTGCTGACAGCATATTCAAAACTCTATTGCTGATTCCTCCTCTCCCTGGAATGTTCTAACCCTTGATCTCAGCATGGCTCGTCCTCTCAAATCTCTGCTTCAATCATGCCTCCTCAGAAGGGCCTTCCACCCTCCACTATACTCTCTACCTTCCCATCCTGCTTTTCTTCAGCACTACTTTACGCTTTATTGCCTGTGGACTTATTCATTGTTTATCTCCTCCCTAAAAGTGTAAGCCCTATGAAAGCAAGGTTCTTCTCTGTTTTATCACTTTAGCCCATCTCCTAGAATAGCATCTAGCATATAGGAAGTCCTCAACAAATACTGGACAATCTAAGTGAACTACAACCTAGGTGTGTGATCAACACCAGCAACCAGTAAAGGAAAAACCCAGATTCAAGACAAAGAAGAAATAAACACAGTCTCAAGCTCTTGATTCATTCTGTCCTACAAGCGCAACACCTCAGGGTTGACCCACATGCAGACTTACTTATGTCCAATAATGGTTCTACGAATTCAGTGGAGATAAGCCAATAAGCCTACCCTTGATGAAGCTTCTCATAAGAAGGTCTTCAGTAACAATGAAATCCACACTCTGGGCCAGGCGCGGTGGCTCACACCTATAATCCCAGCATTTGGGAGGCCAAAGTGAGAGGACTGCCTGAGCCCACGGGTTTAAGACCAGCCTGGGCAACTTGGCAAGACCTCATCTCTACAATAAATCAAAAAATTAGCCAGGCATGGTAGCATGCACCTGTAGTTCCGTCTACTTGGCTGAGGCAGAAGGATCATCTAAGCCCAGCAGGTCAAGGCTGCAGTAGCCAGGAGCATGCCACTGCACTCCAACCTGGGCGACAGAGTGAGACTTCAACTCAAAAAAAAGAAAAAAGAGTTACATTTTACATTATTATACTTTCTGGTTTACTTGCTTTTTGGCTATCTTCCCCACTCTGGCCTATCATGTCTTCCACACACATCATGAAGGCAGGGGCCACATTTCTCTTGTTCATTACTGCATTCCCAGTGCCTAGAACCATGCCTGATAGAGAGGCTCAAAGATATCTAATAAATAGATGAGGCCGGGCTCGGTGGCTCAGCCTGTAATCCCAGCACTTTGGGAAGCCAAGTCAAGTGGATTGCCTGAGCCCATGGGTTCGAAACCCACCCGAGCAACTTGGCGAGATCTCATCTCTACAAAAAATCAAAAAATAGCTGGACGTGGTAGCGCACACCTGTAGTTCCAGCTACTTGGAAGCCTGAGGCAGAAGGATTGCCAGGGCCCAGCAGGTCAACGCTGCAGTGGCTGGGAACGTGCCACTGCACTCTAGCCTGGGTGACAGAATGAGACTCCAACTCAAAAAAAAAAAATTAGCCGGGCTCGGTGACTCAGCCTGTAATCCTGCGCCTTGGGAGGCTGAGGTGAGTGGATTGCCTGAGTCCATGGGTTCAAGACCCACCTGGGCAACTTGGCGAGACCTCATCTCTACAATAAATCAAAAATCAGCCGGGCGTGGTAGCACATGCCTGTAATTCCGGCTATTCGGAAGGCTGAGGCAGAAGGATCGCCGGAGCCCAGCAGGTCGAGGCTGCGGTGGCCGGGAGCGGCCACTGCAGTCCAATCTGGGCAACAGAGTGAGACTCCAACTCAAAAAAAAAATAATAATAATTAAATAAATAAATAGATGAATATGATCACACTGCACTCACATCCATCCAACAAAATCACATGCCTCAGGACAACTCAAAGTATCTGGTTACCCGGTACCTAGAAGAACACCTGGCACAGAGAAGGTGCTAAAACAGTATCAATTAACTCTGAGAAGAAAGCTGACCCTTGCTAGAGACCCAGGGAACCTACCAATTTGTTCCAGATGTCTCCTTGCCGCTTGGCTCTTGAGGGAAACACAATGTGCACCAGAAGGCAGGTCCAGGTCAGGGCCAGCAAGGCAGCCGAGCCACTGCTCTTACTGCAAGGGGATGTAAAGGGTGAGTACAGAGCAGCAGCCTCCATCCTAAGGACTAACACCTAAGGAAGGTCCTGCCTGATAATGCAATATCTTCCCTTGACCTAATGGGGCAAAACTTAAAACCAGTTTTCCACAAATCATGTGACAACTCAGGACAAGGAGTCCAGGCCTCATTAGCCAAACTCTCATCCCTTGGCACTATAAAAACAAAAAGATGGTTTCCCCCATTCAGGGCCTGGGGACAACTGGTTCCTCTCAAAATGGCCTTGCTTCCACTGGTCTCCCATCCCTGCTCCTCAGGAAAAAGCTCTTTTCTGCTGAGCTTGCCACCTTAGATCCTTCACTGCTCAGTGGCAGACTGCAGGTACCACTCAGAGTAGAAAGGGGAAGAGCCAGGTATGCCTGACGCTGTCAGTTGCCCCAGCTTCTCCTGAGCAGGACTCTACCAATCCCCGGGGGACCACAGACTTTCCCACTTACCTGGGAACACCTGCTTTGGAGCCAATGCCTGAAGATTGCAGAGAGTGCAAAAGGTTCTTAGCAGTGGCTTCTGGCTGGGCCTCAGCCAACTGCTGGATGGCTGCCTGTAGGGCCCTGCGAGAGGCTGCATCTCTAGGGGGAAGAATGAAGGGGAAATGTCAACATGCCTGGGGAGGAGCAATGCTGTTCAGGTCATGTGCTAGTCTTTCTCAGAAAAAAATTGATCATACTGCATTCCAGTGGATCATAAATGAGGAATTAGGAAATAACCAGATACATCCACCTCCTCTCAGAGTTCTGAATCTAGCTGATAAGGGCAAATAAGCCATTAAGGGTATGAGGCCTTATGTATGTACATTTATGGAGCACTTGTGTGGCCTCAAACTTAGGCCACATGATTTAACACGTGTGACTAGTGACAACATATACACACTGAGCACTCATGGCATGGCAGGCACTATTCCAGGCACTTCATACTAACAACCTCCTATGAGGTAGATAATAGCATCAACTTCATTCTGCAGACAATGAAACTGAGGCAAAGAGACATTAAGTAAGTTGCAAAGGATCCAACAGCTAAGATGACACATCCCAGATCTGAACCTAGGCAGTCCAGTTGAAAGCCTGGACTCTAACCCACTAACCTATTTCATCTCTCTGTATAAGGAGCTCTGGACCCAAGGCCTTTGGTTGGGATTTACCTGTATCGATGCAGAGTCAAGCAGAATAATTTGCAGAGCCCTTTCACTGCTCCCTCTGGCAGATCTGAAACCAAAGATGATTTGGTAAGTATCTGACTAAGCCAGGCATTCTGCCAGATATGATCTCAGTCCACTGGACACTCCCTGTATGTTTAAGATAGAATTCTCAAGAGGAAAAAGCAATAACAAAATAGGACTCTAGGAAAATGTCCAGTACGGAAAAGCTTCACATACACATTTGCTAAATGACTGAAACTAAGGTAATACGAGTGGCCTCAAAATCTCATGTGCTGGCCAGGCGCAGTGGCTCATGTCTATAATCCCAGCACTTTGGGAGGCCAAGGTGAGAGGAATGCCTGAGCCCACGGGTTCGAGACCAGCCTAGGCAA
>NW_007256007.1:228098-241702 GCF_000164805.1 Carlito syrichta | reverse complement strand
CGGCTGAGGCGGAAGGATTGCCAGAGCCCAGCAGGTCGAGGCTGCGGTGGCCGGGAGCGGCCACTGCATTCCAGTCTGGGTGATAGAGTGAGACTCCAACTCAACAACAACAACAACAAAAAAATTAGCCGGGCATGGTGGCACATGCCTATAGTTCCAGCTACTCGGAAGGCTGAGGCAGAGGGTTTGCCTGAGCCCAGCAGGTCGAGGCTGCAGTGTCTGGAAGTGTGCCACTGCCCTCTAGCCTGGGTGACAGAGTGAGACTCCAACTCAAAAAAAAAAAAAACCTCAGCCGGGCTCAGTGGCTCAGCCTGTAATCCCAGCACTTTGGGAGGCTGAGGTGAGAGTGCCTAAGCCCACGGGTTCAAGACATGCCTGGGCAACTTGGCGAGACCTCATCTCTATGATAAATTTAAAAAAAAATTAGCCGGGCATGGTAGCGCATGCCTGTAGTTCCAGCTACTTGGAAGGCTGAGGCAGAAGGATTGCCAGAGCCGAGCAGGTGGAGGCTGCGGTGGCTGGGAGCGACCACTGCACTCCAGTCTGGGTGACAGAGTGAGACTCCAACTCAAAAAAAAAAAAAATCTCATGTGCTATCAAGTGGAGGCCCAGGGGTGCTGGAACTATTCAACTTCTTGATTTAGGTGCTGGTTACCCAGGTGTGTTATATAACCTGTGAGGATTTAGTGAGCTGTTTGACTACAATGTGCACTTTTCTTTGTGTGTATTCTAATAAACGGTTAAACATAGTAACATTACAAAATTAAAGTACTATGAGGGACCAGAAAAGAGAAAGGCACTATAACTGGAATAGTTTCTGACAGTTTATAAGGACATATAAGCTTGACGTAAAAGATTAATAAGCTCTGGAAATTATTAGAGAGATCCGTGCCAAGTGATATTAACAACATGAGCAAAACTGTAGGCATAAGAAGGCATAATAGCCAGGCCAGTGGCTCAAGCCTGGCTTGAGTACCTGCAGTCTGCCACTGAGCAGTAAAGGATCCAAGGTGGCAAAAAAAAAGAAGAAGAAGAAGGCATAATACCTGTTCAGGACACATAGGGGAAAAAAGGAGGACTAGTACCACTTAACACTTAGCACTTTTTTTTTTGAGTTGGAGTCTCACTCTGTCACCCAGGCTGGATTGCAGGGGCATGCTCATAGCCATTGCAGCCTCGATCTGCTGGGCTCAGGTGATCCTTCTGCCTCAGCCTTCCAAGTAGCTGGAACCACAGACATATGTCAATGCACCTGGCTAATTTTTTTTATTTACTGTAGATATAAGGTCTCACCAAGTTGCCCAGGCTGGCCTCGAACCCCAGGACTCAGGCAATCCTCTCACCTCTGCCGCCCAAAGTGCTAGGATTACAGGCATGAGCCATCGTGCCTGGCCAAAACTTAGCACTTAATGAGTGCTTACAAGGTGCCAGACCCTGCTCTAAGCATTTCACACACATTAATTCATTTAATCCATATAAGGTGGGGACTGTTATTAAGCCCATTTTAAAATAAAGAATCCAAGTAACAGGAAGCCAAGCAGGACAGCCAGTGTGAAATAGACAGTTTGGTTGAATAAGAATGATCAATAGTGTTGGAAAGCCAACCTGTGACAAGTGCTGCACGCCAGGCTGAAGCATACAGATAAAAGAGAGAAGCTTCTGAGTAGGGAGACATTTAACCTGCAATGCAAGACACACGAAGTGAGAAGTTCCCAAGAGCAAGGGTCCCACAAAGTGCTGACACCATGCCGCACACTTCAGGCACCTAAATGACAGGGGGGAAATGAATGAGGTGCAAGGACTCAAGTTACCCACAGGACCCTGAACACAGTCTTGGTCCATCTGATTTGGAGCTATTTCAGTAACTGAGAAAAAGAGTGACTGGGGCCAGAAACAGGTTGTGGCTAATAGAATGACAATAACAACAGCTAATATACACTGTGTATTTACCATAGCCAGGGAATACATTAAGTTTACTCTTCACACCAATCCTACCAGGAAAGTACTACTGCTACCTCCATGTTCACAGCAAGGAGATAGGCTCAGAGAAGTGAAGAAACTTGAAGCAGGTCACAGAGTATAAGTGGCAGAGCCTGACTGAGTCCTTCATCAATGACTGCTGTACTACAGGCCTGTGACTGGAAAGTGTCACGTAGCTGCCTTTTCTAATGACAACCCTGTTGGGAAACCGCTCAGAAAGACATCTGAGGATGCCATAAAACTCATACACCAAAGCATTAACACATAGGAGAATCTCCAAGAAGCTCACAAACAGCAAGTTACTTAATCTACACAAAACCTTAACAAGATTGGGTATGTTATCAGGCAATGGTAGGTTAGAAGCAGCAAAGGGGAATTTGGGTCAAAGAGTGATAGAAATAAGAAATACAAGCTGACAGGAAGAGAGATCCAATCTGTATGACCATGGTTCTCAAACTTCAGAACTCAAAAAAAAAAAAAGAAGTCAGGCATGTGGCTCATACCTGTAATCCCAACACTTTGAGATGTGGAGGAGGCAAGAGGATTGCCTGAGCCCAGAGGTTCAAGACCAGCCTGGGCAACTTGGCGAAACCTCGTCTCTACAATAAATCAAAAAATTAGCCGGGCATGGTGGTGCACACCTGTGGTTCCAGCTACTTGGAAGGCTAAGGCAGAAGGATCACCTGAGCCCATCAGGTCGAGGCTGTGGTGGCCATTAGCGTGCCACTGCACTCCAGCCTTGGTGACAGAGTGAGACTTCAACTCAAAAAACAAACAAACAAAAAACTTTAGTAAGCACAGGAATCACCTAAAGGGCTAGTTAAAACATAGATGTGGGACTCTACCCATAGGGTTTCTGAATCTGAGTTGCTGGGATGAAACTGAGAATTTTTCTAACAAGTACTGAGGTGATGCTGATGCTGCCAGTCCAGGGACCACACTTTGAGAACTAATGCTGTACAGAAAAAACAAACACAAAGTTTCCAAAAGAAAACTCTAAAAACTAAGCTGAGCACAGTGGCTCAGACCTGTAATCCCAGCACTTTGGGAGCCGGATGCAAGATTACCTGAAATCATGGATTCGAGACCTGCCTGAGTAACACAGCAAGAACTCGTCTCTACAATAAATCAAAATATCAGCTGGGCTTGGGGGTTCCAGCTACTTGGAAGGCTGAGGCGGAAGGACCGCCTGAGCCCAGCAGGTAGAGACTGCAGTGGCTGTGAACATGCCACTGCACTCACTGCAGCCTGGGCAACAGAGTAAGACTCTGACTCAAAAATATAAAAATAAAAATAAAAAACAGAAAACTCAAAAAACTAACTTGGATTTATCAGAAGGCAAAATTGTCTTACACACTGCAGTAAATCATAGGGATAGCCCATGGTTATATCTGGATCAAGATAACATTGGGAGAAGTCATGTTTTTTGTTCGTTTTATTTGGTTTGTTTGTTTTTTTCGAGTTGAAGTCTCACTCTGTCACCCAGGCTGGAGTGCAGTGGCATACTCCTGGTCACTGCAGCCTTGACCTGCTGGGCTCAGGCGATTCTTCTTCCTCAGTCTTCCAAGTAGCCAGAACTGCAGGTGGCTACCACATCCAGCTCATTTTTTTAGTTATTGTAGAGACAAGGTCTCACCATGTTGCCCAGGCTGGTCTCAAACCCACAGGCTCAGGCAATCCTCTCGCCTCAGTCTCCCAAAGTGCTGGAATTACAGATTGGGATGCCAAGTATGGCCAAAGTCGTGTTTTTTTAAGGTCTCCCCGAGGAATAGCCACAGCAGTAGTCACAGGAGTAGTCACAACAGGGTCGAAACAACTAGATGCACTCAGCATTTCCCAAAATGTGTTCCCCAGACTCTGAACAGATTCTTGTCAAAAAAGAGGTTCAAAAAACCCCACTGGGTTAAAGAAAGCTTAATAAAGTTAAAACACCTTGCAATGACCACGGTGGCTCACATATATAATTCCAAGAGGGTACTGGAAAACATGACCTCTTCCAAACTTATTTAATCTTGAAATTCTTTATTGGTCAATCACCTGCTACCATCTTGCTGACCTGCTGACTTCCACAGAACACAGATTGAGAAGAAGGGTACCCCAAGTAATAAAGAACATATTTTTGCACCTAGTATACTACTTAAGAAATAATCCAGCCGGGCTCGGTGGCTCAGCCTGTAATCCCGCACCTTTGGGAGGCTGAGGTGAGTGGATTGCCTGAGCCCGCGGGTTCGAGACCCGCCTGGGCAGTGAGACCTCATCTTCAATAAATCAAAAAAATCAGCCGGGTGTGGTAGCGCATGCCTGTAATTCCGGCTACTCGGAAGGCTGAGGCGGAAGGATCGCCGGAGCCCAGCAGGTCGAGGCTGCGGTGGCCGGGAGCGGCCACTGCACTCCAGTCTGGGCGACAGAGTGAGACTCCAACTCAAAAAAAAAAAAAAAAAAAAAAAGAAATAATCCTGGTAATCTTTCAAAAATATTTCCAATCAAAATGATTAAAACTTTTAAAAGTTTTGGCACCTGAATGGATAAACCCTCCACTAACCCAAAAGTTTCAACTGTTTCAATGCATATTCTAACAAGCAAATAATGAAGGAAGAAGTTATACTGAGAGAATAAAAAAAGGCTATGGTTCTAAACAGAGAACACAATTTATTTTTGAAATGGAATATTGTCTAGGCTATTGGATGAAAAAAATTAATACCTTTTCCAGCAACACACTTCCCCAGTTCACTGAGGATTTCTCTCCGTTCCTTCACACTGGCTGTTGTCACCTTCCCTGCAAAACGCTTTAGTGTCTCAGAAACCTGTAAAGGCCAAGCCCACAGAGAAAATTTCACAAGTCAGACTACAAAACAATGAGTATATGTGTGCATGTGTATGCGAGTTGGGGAGGGGAGGGTAAAAATTCAGTGAAGATCTCTCTAATCTGGGGTTTCTTTATCTCCATCCTATTCATATTTTGGGCCCAGGTAATTCTGTTATGGAGAACTGTCTTTACATATTGTAGCATTTTTAGCAGCATTCCTGATCTCTACCCACCAGAGGCCAGTAGCAGCCCCTCACCCCAACTGTGACAATGCAAATTGTGTCCCGCCATTGTCAAATGTCTCATAGGGACATAAGATACACTGCTTTAAGTCAACTAGTCAACATACCTTATGTAAACTTGGGCAATAAGAGGCAAGGTAAAGGCCTCTGGACAGAAAACATTTTTTAGGAACTACCCAAAATCTAGCAAGGGCCTAGTATGTGCCAAGCATGTTCCCTTTTTGTTATCTCACTTTAACTCCCACAGAGGGAATGTCAGCATCTGGCTAAATGGGAAAGGGTTAAGAGACTGGATCCCAGCTTTGCCCCTTACTAGCTGTGGAAATTCAATCAAACAATGTCACTTCCTTGATCTTCAGTTTTTTCATTTATACAATGCAGATAATAGCATCTATCTACCTTATGACACATTATGGAGATTAAATGAGACTGTGTATATACAGCATTTACTCTCACCCTGAGTACAAAGTCAGCTACTAGTATCAAGCCTGCAAGGGAAGCATCAATATTACCCATTTTACAGGTAATAAAGGAACAACCTCCAAAAGGGGAAGTCACTATTCATAGTGGAGCCAAGAGCGACAGTACCTACATTTCTGATACTAAACCTGAAACCAAATAGGTCCATAAATTGAGGCTAACAAATCTTTAGCTTTCAACAGCCATCCGAGTTACTACAGCTACTCTACTCTGCATAGGAACATAAGGCTAAGACCCAGGGAGGGGGACAGCTTGTAAGCATTACTGAAAAATCTGCTCCTGAGCAACAGTCTACAAGCTACCAAATGGGATTCATAAGTTATGAAGTGTGGATTTATAAGCAGTCAAGCAGGGCACAATTAGACTCACATAACTAACACACTGGTGCCGACATCTTTTTCTTTTGAGGGTAATTCACAGGGAGACCTTATTAGTAGCATAAGAGTCAAGGGTACATAGAGAAATAATAAAATAATACTGAGTTTTTGTTTATGCTTAAAAACCCTGCTATAATTTTACTGGCAATTAATAAACTGATGTCTAAAACTCTGTCTTCTAGCCGGGCTCAGTGGCTCAGCCTGTAATCCCGCGCCTTTCAGAGGCTGAGGTGAGTGAATTGCCAGAGCCCGCGGGTTCGAGACCCGCCTGGGCAACTTGGCGAGACCTCATCTCTATATAAATCAAAAATCAGCCAGGCGTGGTAGCGCATGCCTGTAATTCCGGCTACTCGGAAGGCTGAGGCAGAAGGATCACCGGAGCCCAGCAGGCGAGGCTGCGGTGGCCAGGAGCGGCCACTGCACTCTAGTCTGGGCGACAGAGTGAGACTCCAACTCAAAAAAAACCAAAAAACAAAAAACCAGTCCCGTGCCCTCATTCCCAAGAGCAACTCTTAAGTTGATTCTGGCTGATATTTAGATAGTTACCTCCACATCTTTAAATATAGAGATAACCAGCTTGTGTTTCTTGATTTTTCAGTTTTACTGCCTTTCCATCACAGCTTTTTCCTTCTCCAACTACAAGGGTTAGCTCAGTACTCAGTGTTTACATTATATGTAAACTGTATTCAACATCCATTTAATAAAGTATATTTCTTATTCTGTCCAGCTTTCTTATCCTCTTGGAGTTAATAACTACCCTTTCACACCTCACTTCAGTTTGACTCATTTTATCTGTTCTCAATAATTCAACCCTCAACTTTTTACCACTTGTCTAAATTTCAATACATTTAGGCAGATGAGGTATTCCTTTCTGAAGTCGCTCCCAGAATTTTCTGACGTGGCCCAATCTGACAGGTGATCCTCTACAGCTGGGGCAGTTTATTACCTTAACGTACTCTTCCTTGTGTTTGGGGGAAGCACATCCTCCATTTTGTGAAGTTCTTGCAGGTATGAAAATGTTCTAGCCTCATACAGAATTCTAGGTTGAAATTAATTTCCTTCAAAATACTGAAGACATTTCTCCACTGAGTTCTTCCTTTGTGCTGTGGTTGTCAAGTCCAATGCCATTCTGACCCCTGATCCTTTGAATGAGACCTCAGTTTCTAGGATCTTCTCTTTGTATCCAGGGCTCTAAAATTTCATGATGTGTTTTGCTGTGAGTATATATATATATATACATTTTTTTTTTTTGAGTTGGAGGCTCACTCTGCCCAGACTGGAGTACAGTAGCACGCCCCCAGTCACCGTAGCCTCGACCTGCTGAGCTCCAGCGATCCTTCTGCCTCAGTCTTCCAAGTAGCTGGAAATACAGGTGCACGCTACCACACCCAGCTAATTTTTTATTTATTGTAGAGATGAGATCTCGCCAAGTTGCCCAGGAGGGTCTCGAACCCGCGGGCTCAGGCAATCCACTCACCTTAGCCTCCCAAAGCACGGGATTACAGGCTGAGCCACCGAGCCCAGCTTTTGTGAGTCTATTTTTATGCACTATGCTTAGCTCTTTTGGTCTGGAAACCCATCCTTCAGCTAGGGTAAAGTTTCTTCAATTATTTCTTTGATCACGTCCTTGGATACTGGTCCTACACTAGCATGCATAGGGACTGCAGTGATCCTCTGTTTTATAGTGTTCAGAGAGAAAACCTCCAGTCTTTTTGCCAGAATGGAAGAAGACAGCTGGGAACCTGACTGCATCTGAACAGGGCTTTCAACCAACTCTCCTTAACTTAAGCCCTCCTCATTCACTCTCACTTCCAGATGTTAGCTGATACCACCAATTTCCATCTTCCAGAGGTTGTGCAAGGTAAATCAGGTTGGTTCTCAGCTCTCCTTCAGCTAAGGATTCATTTTCCTTGGGTCTACTATCGTCACTTTTAAGCTACTAAAAGTCTACTGCTGTTGTCTGCTCCCCATTCTCCCAATCCCTGTGGGATTATTTTTTTTTAACCCTTTACTTGTTAGTGAAGTTTGAAGAGATAACAAAAACAGATGCACATATACAATCCACTCTCAACCTAGAATTCTCACACAGCTATAGCTTCTCTCACAAAGATGGAAAAAAGCTTTTCAGGCTCTAAGGCTCTTCTCACCCCACATCTTTAAAAATCAAATAAAAAGTTAAATTTTTTTAAAAAGGCTCGTCTTGATCTTTTTTTATTTTGAGTCGGGGTCTCACTCTGTCGCCCAGGCTGGAGGGCAGTCACACACTCACAGTCTCCCCAGTGTCGACCTGCTGGACTCTGGTGATCCTTCTGCCTCAGCCTTCCAAGTAGCCGGAACTACAAGTGTGCACTACCACACCTGACTAATTTTTTTTTTTAATTGTAGAGACGAGGCCTCACCAATTGCTGGGGCTAGTCTCGAGCCCACAGCCTCAGGCAATCCACTCGCCTCAGCCTCCCAAATTGCTGGGATTACAGGCTGAGCCACATAGCCTGGCCATCTTTTCTTAATGAGAAAATGAATGTTACCAACTTGAGATCTAGTCAGAACAAAACTGAGGACGAGCACACTAAGATCCTTCTGATGCATCATTTGTTGGTGAGATCAGATGCAGTTTTAAAGTTCACAAGTGTCTCTCTAAAGCAGCACTGTGGAATAGAACGTTCTGTGATGATAAAAATGTGCTTGTGCACCACGCAATACAGTAGCCACTAGCCACATGTGGCCAGTGCAAATAAAAAACTGAATTTTTAATTTCATTATAATAATTATTATTATTATTATCATCATTTGAGCTGGAGTCTCACTCTATAGCCCAGACTAAAGTGCAGTGGCATGCTCATGGCCACCGCAGCCTCAATCTGCTGGGCTCGGGTGATCCTTCCGCCTCAGTCTTCCAAGTAGCTGAAACCACAGGTACACACCACCATGCCAGGCTAATTTTTTGATTTACTATAGAGATGAGGTCTTGCCAAGTTGTCTAGGCTGGTCTTGAACTTCTAGGCTTAGGCAATCCTCATGTCTTCACCTCCCAAAGTGCTGGGATTACAGGCATGAGCCACTGCACCCAGCCTCATTTAATTTTAACTAACTTACGTAACCACATGGCCAGTGGGTACCATTCTGGACTACACAGCTCTAATGTTAAACAATCAGCATGTATTATTGCCCCAAGCCCCTCTAAAAATACTCAGCAGGCTAAACTTTTTCTTTCTAAAATTCAGTACCACATAATCTGAAACAAACTGCCAGCCCCTGGTGCAGGAGATCCTCAATAAACGTCTCTTGAATGTTCAGGTTTAGTGGTCACTTTCTGGTATCAGGGCCTATACATAAAAATCAACCCCATCACCCTGGATTCCCAAATAAGCCCAGCTGTCTTTTAGACACCTGTTTCTTTTTCCCATAAGTGTCTTTTCACCCTAAAACACAGCTACAAACAAGGCTGGGTGAAGGAAAAAGGTTCTCCCAAGTCCTTAATGAACTACAAGATACCTACAGGTGATAACACTCAAGGGTGACAAGACCCTTCTTGAGTAGGGCAGTTCTTTTATCGAACCCTGGATCTGATAATAACTCACAGTTGGACGCAGTAGCTCATGCCTGTAATCCCAGCACTTTGGGAGGCCCAGGTGAGAGGACTGCCTGAGTCTAGGGGTTCAAGACCAGCCTGGGCAACATGGCGAGACCTCATCTCTACAATAAGTCAAAAAAATTTTAGCCAGACCTGGTGGCATACACCTGTAGCTCCAGCTACTTGGAAGGCTGAGGCGGAAGGATCGCCAGAGTCCAGAAGGTCAAGGCTGCGGGAGCCGTTTGCGTGCCACTACACTCCAGCCTGGGCGACAGAGGGAGATTCCGACTCAAAAATAAATAAATAAATAAATAAATAGCCAACACATATGGAGCCCTACTTTGTCTCACTGAATCTTCACAATAATCCTGTAAGATAAGTAGTGTTTCGACCTCATTTTATAGATGAAAAGGCAGAATTGGCGGAGTCACTTCTCTACATGTCACAGAAATCGACAAGCGGGGATTCAAACCCAGATCTGGAATGAATCCAAAGACTACACTCAAAGTCCCTGCACATCGTAGGCGCTCTAAAACATCTGCTGAACGCAAAGTTCAAGGAAGATGACGTTGACCCGGGACTCCCTGCCAGAGGGCTTTAGAGAAATGGGGCGGAGGTCTGGAAAAGCGAACTTCTGCAACTCCGGGGGTCGAAGGAGGGCCCTGCCAAAGTCCAGCTGCCGAAGCCCAGGCCGGAGCCCCTGACTTCTCGAGCCCAGGGTCGGTATGTGCCGCCCGGGCCGGGCCGGGCCAAGCCGGGAGGTCTGAGGGACCGGCCCAAGATGGCCCCGGGGCCGCACCCACCACCGCCGCCACCCCTAGCGCCCCTAGGCCAAACGCGGCGAGAGCGGTCCCGCCCGGCTGCCGCGGTCCGCACCCAGTCGCCCGCGTTGGCCTCTCAGCCGCTCGCCTCACCTGCGTGTCCGCCGCCATCGTACCGGCGCTGACTCCGGAACCGTTTCCGGAGCGCTTCCGGGTCACGGCGCGGCCCACGCGGCAGGGCGAGGCCGGGAGCCCGCTGGGGCCGGCCTGGGGCGGGACGACGGCTGCTGCAACCCGGATGACCGGATTGCGTGCCTGACGCCGGCCCGCGCAGGGGCCGACGAGGCCTCCGCCCTAGGTCAGCTCTTCGGCTCCGGGCGCCTGGTGGGAGAGGAGGGTCTGAGGGATTGTAACGTGTTGAGCCGGCCTGCAGCCCCAGCCCCACGTCGTGCTTTCCTGAATGAAAACTGCATTTCGAGAAACTCTTGAATGTTGTTTCCTAGATGGCGGGCACTAAACTAGATACGAGAGGACCAGCGAACTGGTGGTTTCGTCCTCAGTGGCAGACCGCTTGTAGAGGGCCAGCAAACATGGGTAGGTATGATCAGAGGATCGAGGAGCTGGCGGAAGCCCCTGCCCTGAGGAAATGCTAGATGCTCAAGGCTGAGAGTTTTGGGGTTTTTTTTTTTTAGTTGGAGTCTCACTCTGTCGCCCAGGATGCAAGGCAGTGGTACGCTCATGGCCACCACAGCCTCGACCTGCTGGGCTCAGGGGATCCTTCCACCTCAGCCTTCCAAGTAGCTGGAAATACAGGCACGCGCCACCACGCCCGGTTAATTTTTTAAGACAAGGTCTCACCAGGTTGCTCAGGCAGTCCTCTCACCTCGGCCTCCCAAAGTGCTGGCATTATAGGCGTGAGCCACCACGCCTGACCTTGGCTGGGAGTTTTGTTTTGTTTTGAGTTGGAGTCTCACTCGTCGCCCAGACTGGAGTGCAGTGGCCGCTCCCGGCCATCGCAACCTCGACCTGCTGGGCTCGGGCGATCCTTCCGCCTCAGCCTTCCAAGTAGCTGGAACTACAGGCGCGCGCTACCACGCCCGGCTAATTTTTTGATTTATCGTAGAGACGAAGTCTCACCAAGTTGCCCAGGCGGGTCTAGAACCCGCGGGCTCAGGCAGTCCACTCACCTCAGCCTCCCAAAGCGCGGGTTTACAGACTGAGCCACCGAGCCCGGCTAGCTGGGAGTTTTTAAGGCCATAGAATGGGAGGCCTGGAGGGGAGGAAAGTACAGTTGCAGTTGCCTGAATTTTTATTCAGTAACCAGTTTAGAGAATGGAATCTCCACAGCTTAGTTGTTGACCCTGTTAGCAGTGGCTTTCAAACTTTCAAGAGATGAGGGTATCCCTGTTGCCCAGGTGGGTCTCTGACTCCTGGGCTCAAGTAATCTACCTGCCTTGACCTCCTAAGATGCTGGGGTTACAGGCATGAGCCACAGCCTTGCTTTTAAAGAGACTTAGTTACAACAAATACATCATGACCCAGCACATGGATCTGTAAGACACAAGCTTCACAACAAAAACTACTTTCAGCAATCAGATGTTGTTTTATCTCTAAATACTAGTCTCCACTTACTCATGAGTTGAAGCACTATCCAATTTGAAAAACCTTACTCAAAGCTGACTCCTGGCACTCAATGAACTAACACTAAATGTACTAAAAATATCTTAGAGGGACCCATGCAGGCAAGAATTCTAGTATATAAATACACTTACAGCTGTGTCTAGAAAAAGTAGAGGATGCCAGAAGAGCAGAAGCTTCATTTAGACACAAAGAGGCCATTCAAATGCCAACCTTAAATACAGAATTCTATGGTTTTACCGTGGCTTTAGTTTCTGGCATACAGCACTATAAACTTCAAATGTACAAAATAAAAAGTAGAGACATTTTAAGAGAAGTAGCCTTTATTTCCTTGTTTTACAAATAAAGCTGGCTGAGTTGGTTGCTTTCTGATTAGTCAAAGAGACCAAATCCCATATCCTCATCCGACTCCTCCGACTCTTCCTTGGCTTCAACCTTGGCTGGAGCTGCAAGGGCAGCAGGGGCAGCAGGGGCAGCAGCAGCCACAGGGGCAGCAGCCACAAAGGCAGATGGATCAGCCAAGAAGGCCTTGACCTGTGACAGATGGGAGAAGTCAGTTGTCAAAATGGTCATTTACACTCCACAGATACCCACAACCCTCCTGGCCTTTGTAGAGTTAAACAACCAACAATGTCCAAGCTAGTGAATCCTTTCCTGTCAGAAAGTGACCCAAGCAGGAGAGCTTGAATATACCCTATATTAAGGGGAAATTCCTAAGGCCCAGCTCTTACCCATTAATCCCTTTTTGAGTCTGTCATTTTTTGAGTTGGGGTCTCACCCCATCAACCAGGCTGGAGTGCAGAGGCAAGCTCATGGCTCACTGAAGCCTCTACCTCCCAGGGCTCAAGGCCCAGCTCTTACCCATTAATCCCTTTGTGGGTCTGTCATTTTTTGAGTTGGGGTCTCACCCCATCAACGAGGCTGGAGTGCAGTGGTAAGCTCATGGCTCACTGAAGCCTCTACCTCCCAGGGCTCAGGTGATTTCCTCCACCTCAGCCTCTCAAATAGTTGGGACCATATGCATACACCACTCTGCCATGCTCGTTTTTTGTAGAGACAAGGTCTTGATATGTTGCCTCAGCCTCCCAGAGTGCTAAGATTATAGGTGTAAGCCACACCCAGCCTCTTGTCATTTCTAAAGAACACACTTCCTCAGCCTCTCAAATACATTTGTTTTTGAGTTGGGAGTCTCACTCCATCACCCAGGCTGGAGTGCTGTGGCACACTCAACAACCACTCCAGCATCAAACTGCTGGGATCTAGCCATCCTTTCACCTCAGCCTTCCAAGTACAGGTGCGCGCTACTGCACCCAGCTAATTTTTTATCTGTTGTAGAGACAAAGTCTCGCCAAGTTGGCCAGGCTGGTCTCAAACTTGCGGGCTCAGTCAATTCACTCGCCTCGGTCTCCCAAAGTGCTGGGATTACAGGCTGAGCCACCAAACCTGGCCACTCTTAAAAAATGTATCTGGGCCAGGCTCGGTGGCTCGGCCTGTAACCCCGCGCTCTGGGAGGCCGAGGTGAGTGGATTGTCTGAGCCCGCGGGGTTCGTGACCCACCTGGGCAACTTGGCGAGACCGCATCTCTACAATAAATCAAAAAACCAGCCAGGCATGGTAGCGCGTGCCTATAATTCCAGCTACTCGGAAGGCTGAGGCAGAAGGATCGCCGGAGCCCAGCAGGTCGAAGCTGCAGTGGCCAGAAGCGGCCACTGCACTCCAGTCTGGGTGACAGAGTGAGACTCCAAC
>NW_007256007.1:212778-227999 GCF_000164805.1 Carlito syrichta | reverse complement strand
AAAAAAAAAAAAAAAAAAAATGTATCTGGTGACACATGCCTGTAGTTCCAGCTACTTGGAAGACTGAGGCAGAAGATCACCTGAGCCCAGCAGGTCGAGGCTGAGGTGGCCGTGAGTATGCCACTGCACTCCAGCCTCAGAAACAGAATGAGACTCCAACTCAAAAACAATGTATCTGCAATCTAAAACACAATTATAAAAGCACTAACACAGCTAGCTACCATCTGTCACCCCATCAGTCTCACTGTGGTCCTCGAGAGATCCTTTTACCTTTTCAGCAAGTGGGAAGGTGTATTCAGTCTCCACAGACAAAGCCAGGACTCGTTTGTACCCATTGATAATAGAATGGGGTACTGATGCAACAGTGGGATAACCAATCTGCAGACAAACACTGGCAACATTGCGGACACCCTGTGGGAGGGAAGATTACATTTCAAGTGAGATACCCTAGAGAAAAGTGAAGTCCGAACAAAGCTTAATGTAGAGAAATAATCTTCAGTAGACAAGAATTACTAGGTTAGCAGCTCAGTCTCAAAGGAAGCTTTTCATTTCACAACAAATGCTCCTGGCAGGGGAATTCAGACACATCAGTAATTTTTTCTCTTATTTCAAACCTAGGTGTTCTATATACCATAATGGTGGCATTTACTTCAAAAGCCACCACTATTTTGTGAAAAATATAAACGGTTAACATAGCCATTGAGTTCCATGGCAGAAGAAGAAAAACTATTTCCAGATGTGAATTTCATACATAAATGAAACTTCCAGAAAGTAAATGGAACTATTTAAGAGTATGTTATCATTTCCATTTTGTTTGTCCAAGAAAAAGAATACATATTCTATCACCATATTTATAACTTAAAGGGTATTAAGTTATAAAATTAAATAAGACAGTCTCAGGAAAAAAGCGCAGTCCTCCCAAGAAGAGATAGTTGATACATCAACATTTACTATCTTCGCAAACCCACACCTAGGGGCCAAGTTAGCAATAACAAAAAGTGCTTAGACAAAGTAAGACCTCCCAGCCTAATGTAGCAGAAGACAAAGGAGAAGTGTTGAAATCCACATGATTAATTGGAAAGAGAAAGGAGTAAGAGGAAATTCAGACACCATATGTTTGAGATCAAGAAAGGCTGGAGTAAACAGTTTGGAACACGAATCTGAACAGAAAGCAGCACGGGATGCCAAGAAATATGCAGAAAACCCAAAGAAGGATGAGGATATTGTGTGAGTCAAGAAAGTAAGAACCAGATACCAATGGGGCAATGAAGTTATTGAACAACAAAGTTCACATTGGAAAAAATATAATAAAGTTAATTTTGTGATTTTTAAAAAAACTATCTTCGTTTGTCATTTCTACTTTGACTTATGGCACTGCTCAAGATCTCATGCATTATTGAAGGCCCTAGAATAGCTCTTCCTACATGTTCGGCACTGTTCTAAGACTTCACACTCATTAATTCACTAGATCCTACAATAACCTTATGTTATTATTAATGTTTTAGATAGGTAGGTAGACAGACTAAATGATAGTCCTTAGTTACGCGGGACTCATTCTGACACTTGTCATACTCTCAAACTATCAGTATTAAGAGGCGGGCCAGACTGCATGTACCTCCAGGAAGCGAGAGTGCAGAGTGTCCTCTGTGATGTCAAGCACTTCAGGGTTGTAGATGCTGCCATTATCGAACACCTGCTGGATGATCAGCCCAAAGGAGAACGGGGAGATGTTCAGCATGTTCAGCAGCGTGGCTTCACTGGCTCCCACTTTGTCTCCAGTCTTAATCAACTGCACATCACTCTGAAGAACAAGAGAACAGTGGGGAGTTAACATCTGGACACCCAGCAGACCCACAACATCTGTGGCTAGCACAAGCAAACCAGGTCAACTCACCAGAATTTCAATGGTGCCTCTGGAGATTTTAGTGGTGATACCTAAAGCCTGGAAGAAGGAGGTCTTCTCAGGCCCCAGACCAGTGTTCTGGGCTGGTACAGTGACTTCACATGGGGCAATGGCACCAGCACGGGCAGCAGCTGGCACCTAGAAAAGGACAATAGTGAGAAAAGCCTCTTCACTGATACAACCTGAGAAAGGCCAATTTTGCTTTAAAGAACCAAGATAAGATCTCTCTAAACAACCTGATTCTTCCCTTACCTTGTTGGCCAGCAGCATGTCCCGGATCTCAGTGAGGTCCTCCTTGGTGAACACAAAGCCTACATTCCCCCGGATATGAGGCAACAGTCTGCAAAGAGAAGTTTACAGAAAAAGTTTTCAGTGGCATTCTTCTCCAGGGAAAGGGAGAAGGGCACTGGGAAAGGAGGACAATGCTGCCCAGGGAACTGACTGACTTCTCCAGAGCTGGGTTGTTTTCCAGATGCCCTCGGATGGCCTTGCGCATCATGGTGTTCTTGCCCATCAGCACCACAGCCTTCCCTCGGAGGGACATGCGGATCTGCTGCATCTGCTTGGAGCCCACGTTGTCTGCGCCCACAATGAAGCATTTTGGGTAGTCATCCAAAAGTTGCTACAAAAAAACCAGAAACAAGCAAAGTTAACAGGGGGAAAGCGGAAAAAAAAGTCAGGAGAAACTGAACCCCACAATCACTGGTATCATTCTCCCTTTCCTATATGCTTCTGAAGTCAGCTGGAGAGCGATTGGGACAATTTCTCCCAATAAGCACCATCTAAGCTGTAATATTGCCAGTTTTGACAAGCTTGCTGGGTATGAACAGTAAAAGTAGGTTTCTATATCTGATAAAAAAAGCTTAACACTTAAGTTCTTGTTTTTCCCAATCATAAGTCATGTCTCTGATTCATCAAAGTGGCTCCATTCACAGAAAAACTTTCCACATAAGCTAGTCAAGAACTCTATTTGCAGCATTCAAAACACAACATAAAGCAAATACGGCAAATCACTTGTAAAAAGACTCGGCTGTGAATGTCTATATTGCTGCACAATTCTTAAAGGTTTTGTGCCTGGTCGGGCTCGGTGGCTCAGTCTGTAATCCCACACTCTGGGAGGCAGAGGTGAGTGGATTGCCTGAGCAACTTATGGAGACCTCACCTCTACATTAAATTAAAAAATTAGCCGGGCATGGTAGCGCGCGCCTGTAGTTCCAGCTACTTGGAAGGCTGAGCGGAAGGATTGCCAGAGCCCAGCAGGTTGAGGCAGTCCAAGTGACAGAGTGAAACTTCAACTCAAAAAATAAAAACAAAAAAGGTTTTGTGCCTGAAAATCCTCATCCCTAAGTGCGGGAAGGTATCATGCCGACTCATCACAACAATGCAGCCTAATGCCTGAAGAGCAGAACCGCCAGCTTTTCTGGGCAAGGAAGACCCACCTCAAAGGCCATCCAAAAGCAAGCAGTCATGGGACACTTCGTTTCTGACAAATCCTCAATACCAACAACATACCTCATTATAACGAGTCACTCTTTCCCTCAGACCTTCCTATCGTCAGAAGCAAAGTAGTACATGATATGTGCTATTTTTGGAAACCAGAGCAACCTGGAGGAAAATGCCATTGTCGTGGAAGCCGCTTACCTGTCTGAGCCTGTTCATCCGCAATAAGAGCACCCTACCTCGAGAATTTAATATTAAACTCTGCCCAAAACAACTTAACCCACTAGATGGTACCAACTGGATACTCAGCTCACAGTGGGCTGCCCCTATTAGCTCCCGAGGCAGCATGATAAGCGGCCACGGCCCATTCCACACTTACGATTATCTTAAGAAAGTAGTTGGACTTCCAGGTCGCCCTGTCTTCCCTGGGCATCACGGCGGTGCGTCAGGGATTGCCACGCAGGGTTTAAAGACGATGTCACTGAGGGGAAAGAGGGAGCTCAGGCCCGGTTTCCCCAACACCCATTCCCCCCTCAGAGGCCTGTGCGGAAACAGGACACGCGCAAACACCCGCCATCCGGCCTGGGGCTGCCGCCGCCGCTGACCGGAAAGTGCGAGCCGCCACCAAAGTCCCAGGCAGAACTGGGAGTTTGGTGGCGGCTCCAAATCCCTCCAAGAATCTCCCCAAGACGCCCATACTTCCCACCGCCGGACTCCGCGCACAAGCGCCGGCCTCACCAACCTCACACGAGGACGCCTGGCGAGAGAAGGGCCGCGCGCCTGTGCGTGAGTTTTATACATGAACAAAGTAGCCAATCACAAACCGTCGACATTGGCCCCTGCCTATTGGCTGGCGCCACTGCCCGTTCAGCAAAGCCAAAGGACAAAGGTATCCATTGGAGAATATCACTGCCACTCCAACCAACAGGAAGTCGCCTTTAAGTTGGGTAGTTGAGGAAGGCACTGCCTTATGTTGGAAGAACTTTCTCTGAGCTGCTGCCACCTACTGGGCTGGAGCTGCCTTCCTGTGGAAGCTAGAGTTTGCTAACTCAGCGTCTCGGTTTCTCTCCGCCTCCTGGCCAACCCAGCAAACTAAACAGTACAACTTGGAGCTGATAAGAAATTGCACATGCTTAGAAACAGAATGGTCCCTTCTCTCCTCTAGTTTGTTTTTCCCTCTACCAAAACAGACAGATCCTTAAAAACCTAAGTTGGCTCATTTCCTTATCTGCTCAAAACTCTTCAAAGGCTCTCCATTTCCTTAAAAGAAAAATCTAAAATTTACACTGCCTATAAGGCCCTACACAGCCGGGCTCGGTGGCTCAGCCTGTAATCCCGCGCCTTTGGGAGGCTGAGGTGAGTGGATTGCCTGAGCCCGCGGGTTCGAGACCCGCCTGGGCAGCGAGACCTCATCTCTACAATAAATCAAAAAATCAAGCCAGGTGTGGTAGCGCATGCCTGTAATTCCGGCTACTTGGAAGGCAGAGGCGGAAGGATCGCCGGAGCCCAGCAGGTCGAGGCTACGGTGGCTGGGAGCAGCCACTGCACTCCAGTCTGGGTGACAGAGTGAGACTCCAACTCAAAACAAACAAACAAACAAAGGCCCTACACGATTTGCTCTCCAAGTCCATTCCAATAATCTCATCTCCTGTCTTCCTACTGACTTATTTGCTTCCAGCCAGATGTTGCTGTGCTCCTTTTTCAGAGCATGCTTCCACTTTAGCATTAGTTATTCTGTCTTCCTGAAAAGCTCCTAGCCAATATCCACAGGGTAACTCTACTCCGTCATGTCTTCGCATAAATATCACCTGCTCAATGAGGCCTACCGCGAGTTCCCTGTTTAAAATTAGAAGGCAACCAGGCGTAGTGGTCATGCCTGTAATCCCACTACTTTGGGAGGCAGAGGTAAGAGGCTTGCCTGAGCCCAGGGGCTCGAGACCAACCTGGGCAGCTTTCGTGAGAGCTTGTCTCTACAATAAATTAAAAAATCAGCCCGGTGTGGTGGTGCACTCCTATGGTTCCAGCTACTTGGAAGGCTGAGATGGAAGGATCACCTGAGCCCAACAGGTCGAGGCCACAGTGGCCACGAGCGTGCCACTGTATTCCAGTCTGGGCAACAGAGTTAAACTCCGACTCAAAAAAAAAAAAAAAAGATCCACACCCACTCTCCCTTACTCTGTTCCCTGTTTTCAATAGCATGCCTTACACACTTTGTATTTATTATTGTTTGTCTTTCCTGTAGGAATGCAAGCTCCATAAGGGATTTTGTCTTGTACCTGGCACATAGTCAGCATTTAACAAATATTTGTTGAATGAATGCAGGATTTACCATCAGATGACCTGTATTCATAACCTTGTTCTGCCACTAGCTAGTTGTGTCATTTGTAGACATAATTTCACTTTGCTGACCCTCTGTTTCCCTTATCTGTAAAATGGGATAGTTCTAGAGTTGCTATGAGGATAAAATGTGTTATGACTTAACTCATTTGATAAAGTGTAGGAGGAAAATTTTAGCTTCTTATATATTCATTTAAGATGTATTTGAATAATTGTGCTATAGCAAAAAATTTGTAATGAAAGATTTTAGGGCAGGTGTGTTTCCCCCTAGCTGTACTCTTTTCGTGTGACCAAGTTAAGTGAAACTAAAATTTCCAATGAGTTTATCTGGACCATATATGACCAACACACAGTTAGCTATATGTGATCTCAAGTTCTGTTTCCTAAACTTTCACCCAACAAGGCTGGACTAAGTTTGGAGCTCTAATATTCCTGTCCTGTGTCTAATTTTGTTTTAGTAGTGTCTCTTTGAACAGTTAATTATAAAGCCATCTTTTCAAGTCACTGTTAGCAGAAACTATTCCCAAACAGGAGCTTTGTAAAAATTTCTGGGCCTTACTACAGTCCTACTGGATCAGAACTTACAGAAGTGGGACCCATAAATTTATATTTTGTTTTAAGACCTCCTATTGCCTCTGTGATCAGCCCAGTTTGAAAACTGCTGAAGTTATTGCTAGGATTCCTTTTTTTTGAGAGTCTCACACTGTAACCCAGGCTGAAGTGCAGTGGTGCAATCAAAGCTCGCTGTAGCCTTAACCGCCTAGATGCAAGTGATCCTCCTGCCTCAGCCTCCCAAGTAGCTGTGACTATAGGTGTGTATCATCATATCCAGCTAATTTTTAAATTATTTTTTTTTGTAGAAACAGAGTTAAGATTCCATTGGATTATGTTGCTCTTAGCATTGTGCTTAGTACCCTGTGCACATGACTGGTGTTAATCTTTGCAACAATCTTCTGGGGTGGTACAGTACTGCATTAGTTTTCCTGTCTTACCAATAAGAAAACTCACAGAAAGTTTAAATAATTTGACCAAGTTTCTTAGCCAATAAAAGATGGTTTCAGAATTGAAATCTAGGAGCAAGTTCAAAGCCAAAGGGCCCCACTGTACTATACATTCCCTTCCATACCCCAAGTCTATCTCCCTCTAAATGCACTTTTCCTAGTATATACATAGTCACAAGGTACATTTACAAGGATGTCCTTGCTGTAATTACATAAATATCATCTCTAATTGTAGTACATCAATATAACGGAATACCATGAAGCCATTACAAAAGGATGTATATCTATATTTATTGGTATTGCCGGGCTTGGTGGCTCAGCCTGTAATCCTGCGCCTTTGGGAGGCTGAGGTGAGTGGATTGCCTGAGCCTGTGGGTTTGAGACCCGCTTGGGTAACTTGGCGAAATCTCATCTCTACAATAAATTAAAAAAAAAAAATTAGCCGGGCTTGGTAGCGCGCCTGTAGTTCCAGCTATTTGGAAGGCTGAGGCGGAAGGATCGCCGGAACCCAGCAGGTCGAGGCTGCGGTGGCCAGGAGCGGCCACTGCACTCCAGTCTGGGTGACAGAGTGAGACTCCAACTCAAAAAAAAAAAAAAAAAAGACAACATTTATTGGTATTGAAAAATATCCACAAAGCAAAGTGAAAAAGCAAATCCAAAGAAGTCATTCTATTTGAGTGAGGACTCAAGGTACTTTTCACTTCTGAGTTCACTGGGGCACAGTCAGAGTTCAGACTGGAATTCAACATGCTGCTTTGGAGAGCCATTCCAAACAACAGGGAGACTGTGAAGACATGGCTCAAGGTGGAACAAGGCTGTCCAGGAAGATCTGGGGGCCTAGGACTGGAACTCTGGATCTGATGGGAGCATAGAGAAAAGCACGCAAATATGGTTATGACCACAAGAAGGCAGTAGAGACCCATCCTTAACTGCCTGAGCCAGAAGGGGCTACTACACCCAAGGTGTGTCAGCTCAGGCACAATGTGTCAGGCTCAATGAGAAGCGCAGGCAGAGGAAAGCCCTGGGTTCGTATCATGGCTCTGCTCTCACTGGGGGGGATGGCCTTGTGCATGTGGCTTCTTGTCTCAAAACCACCCTCCCCACCTGAAAATGCCGTCAGCATACCCAGGTGCATATGCCAAGGGCAGGGCCTGCCCCACACAGGACCTAATAATACCGCTACCCAGCCTTCCCTCACCAATTGCTCAGGAAAGAGTAAAGCCCATGTGGCAGCCAGGTTGGACCTGCGACCACAGGCAAGGACCACGGATTCCATCTCCAGGGATTTTGGACTCCAGGGAACATTCATGATTTACCTGCAATCTGGTGATCCTTCTGAGTCTGTAGAGGGCTTGATCTCTCTGCTGGGACCACTAGGTTGTTATCTCAGACCACCAAGAAACGGCACTAGCACAGGTGAAAATAATGGCAAACTTTATTGGCGTAAATCATAGGAGTTGAAATGGGAAAAGCCAGAAGTTTACAGAGGAAAAAAAAATCAAAATCAAATTATCAAATAACCATTGACCCAGAGGGTGGACCCCAGAAAACCCAGTTCCCCTTGGGGAGGGGCCTGGGGCAGGTCACTGTAAACAGAGCAATAAGGCCTGTGGGTGGAAGTGGAGACATCAGACTTTTGGAGGGGCCAGGCTGACATCCCCACACCTGGACTGTGCCCTACCCGCCACAAAGAAGGGCTCCTCTTCTGAGACTCCAACACACTCAGTCTCTGCCAGGAAGCAGTGGGGCAGTCTGGATCTTCCTCACATTACAGACCCCTGGGGGAATCCCTGTCCCTTGACCAAAGACCCCCAGCCTGGCTGCTCCTGCTTCATCCTTGGGAAAGAGAGCTCTGGAGATTTCCCCAGAGGATCCTGCCCCTCTGCCCAAAATTCTTTCAGGCCCCCTTGTAACACAACCTGGGGCCTTGTCTCCAGACCTCCTGAGTGCTGATCCCACCTGTAAAAGGGGAAGAACCTGTACCTGGTCTCCAGGGAGGGCAGATTTGTGGAAGTGATATGCTCAGTGGAATCAACAAGACCAAAGAGACTTTCATAGTCCTTATGGTCAAAATCAGATACCAGCTTTCCTGAGAAGGCAGAAGAGAGAGTCACAGAGAAGCGGTGAGGAGGCTGAGAATGTTCAGTGGGTTCTCTGTTGCCAAAAAATTCATCAGGGAGTGGAAGTTCCTAATGGCTTACTCAGACAAGAAGCAGTCCTCCAAAGTGTACTTTCCCCTTTTCCTCCCTCGGCAACAAAAGAGATGAGGTTCAGAATTCTAGACCCAAAAGGGCAAGACACCCTTAGACCAATTTCAGTTAACAGCTTGCTGGCCTGGGCAGTAAGGAAGGGGTTTTCAAGGAAGGGGTTTTCAAATACAGCAGTTTATAAAACAGTCCTGGTGAGCTGTGAAGTTAAAGAAGGGGAGTCACAGAGCTGCTCCCATTCACCTGCTTGTGCTAAGAAAAAATAAAATACAAATCGCTTCCCCACCCCAAGTCCTCAGTACAAAGCAAACTCCATGCCAAGACCACTGTCACTGACAGGCCCAGTGGCGGCAGCCAAGAAGAATACAAAAAGGAACATCTTTAAAATCTCTTCAAAATCATTTTGTATAGAGAAGTAAAAGCAACTCAGGCGATATGAATTCAATCCTCAGTGTAGAAATCTATCAAAGTCGGTACAGTGTCCAGGCACAGGTGATACTCCCCACTTCATGCCGTCCCCAAGACGGAGGAAGTGACTATAAAACATTATTGCTGGAGAGGCCTCTCTCAGTAGAACCAGAGCAGGTGTAAAGGCGAGGGGAGGGTGAAAGGGAGGAGGGCATTTGCCCAGGCCTGGGGGGCTGGAAGGATAGGAGGAGCACAGGGAACCTTCCGTGGCCCCTTGGGGTCTCTGCCCTTGGATGGATGGGTTTATGCTGGCATTGTCTGGAGGGAGCTAGTGTCCCTCAATACTCTAAGAACAGGGACAATTAAGTTGGGGGAAAAATGGGATAAAAAGAGACCCCTGCCTGCTCTCCCCCTCCCCCAACTCCACTGCTGAAATATGAGTAAGAGATGGCTCCAGTGTGGGGTGCTGGCCTGGCCAGGCCAGATCACGAGGACACATGTGGGGTGGAGTGGGGCCCCCAGCCGCCACCTCTGGGGAGGACAAAGGATGAACAGCCTGGGGAGAGCTGCAGGAGGAGAGAGGCCCAGAGGCTCTGGCAGGGGTGAAGACAAGCAGACAGGGTCCCTCATGGCCCTCTTCCCATCCTGTCCCAGCCGAGGACAAGGGTTCCAGTTTCACTCAGATTTGCCCCTTCGCCCCCGAGTGGGGTCTCTGGGTCACAGTAGCAGTTGGGGATGCTGGCTGGGGAAGAGGGGCAGAGGCAGGGACAGGGGCGCCTAGCAGAAGAGCTTGAGGAAGCAGTTCTGACAGTAAGGCTTGTCGTTCTGCTCCTTGAAGGTGCCCTTGTTGAGCTGCTTGAGGCAGAAGGCACAGACGAAGTGCTCGGGGTGAAACTTCTTGGCCATGGCGGTGATGCAGCGGCCCGTGATGGGTTTCTGGCAGCCCGAACACAAAGAGCCGCGCCGTTCATGGTAGTGCACCTCACAGTAGGGCTGCCCATCGTGTTCAAAGAAGCTACCATTAACGAACGGTGTGAAGCATTCCTGCCAGGTGGAAAGGGGGGACTCAGGGGGCTGTCCCTTCCAGCTAGGGCAGCACCCAGCATGGCAGGCTGGAGATGAGAGATGGTCGTGGTTGGCATACACATTGACTCCCACTTGCTAGACATTTCCTATGGGCTAACTGCTGTACTAAACACTTATGTCATTCTAACAGGGAGGCCACTAAGATACACAAGTTAAGTGACTAGCCCAGGGTCGTGAAGCTACTAAGTTGCACAGCCTGGATTCATACATAGGTCTGACTTCTAGGAACTTAATCAGATGAATGCAAAAGTGTTCCCAAAAACATTGGTGCTGAAAAAAAGGGGTCTGTGGTCAAGTTCTGCAGCCTAGATTTTTTTTTTTTTTTTTTGGAGTCGGAGTCTCACTCTGCTGCCCAGGCTGGAGTGCAGTGGCACGCTCACAGTCACCATGACCTGCTGGGCTCAGGTGATCCTTCCACCTCAGTTTTCCAAGTAGCTGGAACCACAGGCACGTGCCATCAGGCACAGCTAATTTTTTGATTTATTGTAGAGACAAGGTCTTGTCAAGTTGCCCAGATTGCTCTCGAACCCCTGGACTCAGCCTAGATTCTTGGTTGGAGATTCATGTGCATATAAAAGCCTCTGAGAAGTCCTGCAGTGAGCCATGTTTCCCAAACTTATTTGGTCAGAGGGCCCTTTCTGAATTCCTAATAATATCTGTGGGCCCCCTGTTACTCCCCAGAATTAAGTTTGGAAACCAATACCCTTGAGTCTGCTAAGTACTTGTATTATCTCATTTAATTCTCTCACACTCTTCTCCCGAATATGACCAGTTTCAGGGTTGATGCACAGGACTAGGCTGGTCTACCTCACTCCTGGTTCATCTCAGCTTGAATACAAACCTGGCCCAGGACCTATTGGACTTGAAGACACATACCTACTGCCTGCTCACCCTGTTAATGACCCCAAACAAAGCCTCCAAGCTGGATCGAAAGAGCACAGTGAAAGAGGCCCCTCTCTCTCCAATGTCTGCTCCCAGCCGCCTCCAGATGTGGAGGGAGGCTCCTTACCCGGCACACAAAGCACTCAGGATGCCAAAGCGTGTTGAGGGCCGAGATGTAGTTCTCCAGGATGGCCCGGGCACAGCCACCACACTTGGGTGCGAACATGTCGAAGTAATCCTTGCGGCAGTAGGCCTTGCCATCTTTCTCGTGGAACCCTGAGGAGTAGGACCTTGGGGGTCAGAGTTTGGGTTTCCAGAAGTGAAGCCACCCTGACTCCACCAGCAGCGTCTCCCACCCCACCTTCCCAGCCCTCCCAGGAGGTGGCGCATTGGTCCACCGGCCATACCTTCAGGACCAAAAAAGGCTCCACACTGGGCACAGAAGAAGTGCTCAGGGTGCCATGTCCGGTCAAGGGCTGTTACCACTTTCTGTGAAAGCAAAGTGTGGGATCAAAACCAAGCTGCCACCCCACTTGACAGATCCCAGCATGGCTGTCCCTCCCATCCCCACCTCTGCCCACTGTCAAAGATGAGCAAAACACTCCCAAGATCAGGGACTCTCCTAATTGAGCTATGAATACCACTAAGAACTTAGATTTATTGAGGGACATGACATGCCAGACACACTCTTCTCCTTTAATCCTCACACCACACTGAGTCAAGGTCATAAGTTCTATTGTGACTCCATTTTATAAGTGAAAAAGCTGAGGCTCAGAGAAGCTAGGCATTTCCCTAGCATCACACAGTGGGATAGTAAGACAGCCAGCATTTAACTTGACAGTCTCAAAAGAAGGAAATCAATATGGAAGGAGAAAAGAAGGAGGGACAGTCCGATGTGCAATGGGATAGGCTATAGATCAGGCCTGGATTTGAATCTAGCCCCACTGTTTCCTAGCTGTGTGAGCCTCAGGCATGTAACATGACCTCTCTGAGCCTCCGATGGCTATGGTGAAGATGAAATGAGCCAATGTGGGTGAGGTGCCTGGATAAGGAACCATACTGCAGGGACTCACATCCAGGATGGGACCATTGCAGTAGTAGCAGCGTGGAGAGAAGAGGTTGTGGTAGTCCTTTTCACAATAGGGCTGTCCATCCCGCTCAAAGAAGTTCCGGGATCCAATCTCCTCCTGGCAGTGGGTGCAGACAAAGTGCTCCGGGTGCCACGTCTTTCCCATGGCGGTCACAACCTGATAAGAAAGACGAAATATGGTGCAGGGTCGAGGTCAGCCACAGAGCATCCCCAGAGGAGCAGAAATCCCCACGCTCACCAGCTGCTCCGCCCCTCCTCCCCTCATCACCTGCCCGGCGATGGGCTTCTTGCAGGCCCCACAGACCCCTTTGGCAACTGTGGCGACACCCAGTTTGTTCAGGTCGGACTGCAGGCTCCCCAGCATGCTGTCGAGCTGGCTCCCAGGCTTTGGCGGACCCCCAGGGGGTGAGCTGCTCCCTGTTTTTCCTTGGGCCATGAACTGTGGAGACAAGGAGAGGGGACTGGTCAGGACTTGTGAGGCTCAGGGTACGGTGTCGCAGCACCAGGGCAGGGAGATGGTGGGGTGGGAAGACTTTTCTCCCTCCTGGGCAAATGGGCTGATTGAGGCAAGAAGTACAACCTCCACCAGGGGCCTGAAGAGCCCTAAAATTGGGAGTGAGATCAGCAGGACCTCCTGGTGGTCAGAGGGACCACAGAGGATTAGAGAGAAAGGCTCCCAGTACCCTGCTGGCATGACCAGGCTCAGGGAAAGCATAACACACAGGAAACTAAGCCTGCAACCCTTAGCACTGACCCCTCCCTCGTCCTGCCCTCCAGGGCTGCTCTGCCCATCATCCGGAGGCCAGCCGGCAGCCCAGCACAGCTCCTTATCCGCTTTTTGTTCCAGGCCCTGGATCTTAAATAAAGGAAGAGACAAGAAAGAATTTTTTTTTAATTGTGGAAGAAAGACTAAGAGACTCTGTCACTGGACCATTTCACAGAAGGGAATTTCAGGTGAGATAAGAGGATTTTTTCCCCCACTGGTAGTACCAAAATCAGGAGAAAAAAATCTAGAGAAAAACAGCCTTGAGAGAGGTCCAGGGAGATTTAAGAGGGAGAGGGAGGTGAGGACACAGGAAGGGGAGGTAACTGGGGTCAGAAAGCAAGGAGGCCTCACCAGGTGCTGGGCCTAGGGACTTCAAGGGGAGGAGAGAGGTTTCTGCTTTCTCTTCTGGGAATGGCTTCCTTGGATAGGAGCCTGGACCTGGGGCAGTCCCAAGGGGTAGTCAGGGAACAGGGGAATGGCAGGGAGACACCACAGGAAAGCATAAGGGCAGTTGACTTCCTGAAAAGGTGTGGGAGAGGGTCCTGGGATCAGGTTCAGTGAGGGTCCAGGGTCAGGGAAGGACTGTGATTCCTGTGTTTGCGTCTGTGGTTGGAGGGATAGAGGGTGTGTGTGTGTGTGTGTGTGTGTGTGTGTGTGTGTGTGTGTGTGTGCGCGCGCGCGCGCGCGCACGTCTCTTTGTGTGTCTATGTATGTGTGCAACAGTATTAGGACAGGATAAGAATGGCCAGCACTGGGGCCCTTGGGAGGCCTGCCTGCATTGGGGGGAAGAGCGGGTCCTCGTCGGTCTGGCAGCCCACGGACCTCACGGTGTGGGGTGCAGGAGTGGGAGGGGTGAGGCCCTGCACATCCTCATCATAGGGTACTTCCCCTGCACTCCGGACCCCAGGAGAAGCACCGGTACAAGCTGAGGGTCCCAGGAGGGAGGGAGCAAGCAGGCTGGGCAGAGGAGAAGAACTGCTGGCCGAAGCATCTTTGTGAGGCTGGAACAAAGGAACAGAAGGAGGAGAAGCCAGGACAGAGATGGTTCTTCTCAAGGGAATGGGAGAGCCAGGAGGGAAGACAACCTGGGAAGAAGAAAGGAAGAAGAGAGATGAGGAAGATGGAAGAAATTATCAACTCACCCGACAGGGGTGGGGGGAGGGGCACCCCAGGCTCCCCATGGGCCTTCCCACTCTGGCACCAAGAGTGAGGCCAGCCCCATAAGGCCACAAGACGCAAGAACCACCCCACCACCCTAAATCTCCCCTCCAGCCAGCGTTGAGGCCAGGAAAGAACCTGGACCTCTGCTGCCTGGTCCTGTCCCAGCCCCAGCCCTTGGCATCTCCCTGCCACCTTGTCCACAATCTGCCCCCCGGCCCGCCTCCCATGTGGCTGCACAGTGATGACGATGCCCTCAGTCAGCCAGTCCTGGGCAGAGGCCTCTGCTGCCTCCTCCGCCTCCAGCTGGAGGCCCAGCCGACCCTGCAGCTCCGCGATGAGCCGCTCCTGGGATGGGGTCCTGCTCAGGGTGGCAGGGTCCAGCCGGCGGCGAGGGGAGGGCTCCCGGGACATGGGGTGTGCGTGGCCAGTCTCCCGGCTCCTCCTGATCACAGAGCGGATCTGGGGGAAGGGGAGGGAAGGCTGTCACAGCCCCACTCTGGGCTTGGATATGACACTGTTCAGTCCACACTCAGGTGCCCCCAGGGAGGGAGGGCAGAACAAAACCACCAGAGAAGAGCCAAGCTGAGGTGGGGTGGAAGCAGGGGCAGACCAGAGTGGCTAGGGAACACAGGCCACGAGAGAGACCTCTGGCCTAGTGCTCACCTCCAAGTTGGCCGCTGACCTTGGGCAAGACACTGAACGTCATAGGCCTCAGCTTCTCCATCCTTTTTTTTTTTTTGAGTTGGAGTCTCACTCTGTTGCCCAGACCGGAGTGCAGTGGCCACTCCCGGCCACTGCAGCCTCGACCTGCTGGGCTCCGGCAATCCTTCCACCTCAGCCTTCTGAGTAGCCAGAATTACAGGCACGGGCTACCATGCCCGGCTGATTTTTTTATTTTATTGTAGAGATGAGGTCTCGCCAAGTTGCCCAGGCAGGTCTC
>NW_007256007.1:194270-212758 GCF_000164805.1 Carlito syrichta | reverse complement strand
CCACTCACCTCAGCCTCCTAAAGTGCTGGGATTACAGGCTGAGCCACCGAGCCCAGCTTTCTCCATCCTTAAAATGTAGTCACAGTGTTTTCTACAGTGTTTTCTTGCTCATGGGGTTATTACAAGAATTATTTGAGAAGATGTAAATAGATGCTCTTGACAGGCGATAAGGCTTTTTCTTTCTTTCTTTTTTTGATTACAATAGAAAAACACAGTCTCTCCATCCGGTAATTTTTTTTTTTTTTTGAGTTGGCGTCTCAGGTGATACTTCTACCTCAGTCTTCCAAGTAGCTGCAATTACAGGCACGTGCAACCATGGCCGGCTAATTTTTTTATTTATCATAGAGATGAGGCCTCGGCAAGTTGCCCAGGCTGGTCTTGAACCTGTGGGTTCAGGCAATCCTCTCCTAAAGTGCTGGGATTATAGGCATGAGCCACCACACCAGGCCCCGGTAAATCTTTTAACCTATTTTTTGTTTGGTTTGGTTTGGTTTATAGTTTTTTTAGTTTTAGTTTTGTTTTAGTTTTGGAAAGGGCATAAAGTTTCATTGCAAGGAGCAAAAAATAATAGTACTGTTGACCATGGTTTATTAAGGGACCATTTGATGTGTTCTGAACACTTTCCAAGAAATATCTCATTTAGTCCTCCAGAAAACCTTGGTAGAAATGGTCTATTATTATCCCCATTTTAAAGATGAGAAGGCCAGGTACAATGGCTCAAGCCTATAATCCTGGCACTTTGGGAGGCCGAGGCGAAAGGACTGCCTAAGTCCAGGGGTTTGAGACCAGCCTGGGCAACTTGATGAGACCTCGTATCTACAATAAATCAAAAAATTAGCTAGGCATGGCAGTGCACGCCTGTAGTTTCAGCTACTTGAAAGGCTGAGGCAGAAGGATCGCCTGAGCCCAGCAGGTCAAGGCTGCAATGGCTGTGAGCACCCAACTGCACTCCAGCCTGGGTGACAGAGTGAGACTCCAACTCAAAAATAAATAAATAAATAAAGATGAGAAAACTGAGGATGATGGAGGAGCTTGCCCAAGGCCACACGGATGGCAAGTACTGGAGATGTGGTTTGTATCTAGGTCTATCTGGTTCCAAGTTCATGCTCCTAACCATTCTCACACAGTAGAATGTCAAAGGTAGCCAGGCCTGATGGCTCATGCCTGTAATCCCAGCACTTTGGGAGACTGAGGTAAGAGGACTACCTGAGCTCAGGGGTTTAAGATCAGCCTGAGCAACATGGCGAGACCTGGTCTCCACGATAAGTCATAAAAAAAAAAAAATTAGCCGGCATGGTGGTACATACCTGTAGTTACAGTTACTTGGACGGCCGAGGCAGAAGGATCACCTGAGCCCAGCAGGTTGAGGCTGCAGTGGCTGTGAGCGTGCCACTGCACCCTAGCCTGGGCAACAGTATGAGACTCTGACTCGAAAAAAAAAAGACTGTCAAGGGCAGCTCATCTTAAAGGGAATAAAGGGAATACACCAAGCAGCAACAGGTGGATTGTCACTGTAAAAAATGCTGGGGTCTAGGGAGCTCTGCTGGACCTACAGAGCCTACTGCCAGTGCTGGTCATCAGGTCGCAGGCCACGGTATCTCAGCATTTTCTGCCCAAACAGACATGCATGGAGTGGGAGGCTGCATGCAGTTAGCGAGGAGCAGCCCACACTCAGACCCGCCAAGGGTCATGCCTAGCAGCTGTGTGAGCTGACGCCTGCCTGGCTAGAGGTAGAAATCCTCTCCGTGATCCTGGGTGTGTCCATGGCCGTGGCACGAGGAAGCTCTGGCTGTTCCTCCCTGGCCTCGATAGCAGCTTCAGTGGTACCCTCTGGTCTCCTTGGGGTCTTGAGTTCCTGGGTCAACCCAACCAGGCTTCCCTTCTTGGGCATCTCTCTATCTAACTGCTCCATGTCAAATGGAGCAGGGCAGCTGCTTCCCAGCCTCTCTGACTCTGGCCTTGTCCTCTCCTTCCACGGGTCACGTTCCTCCATGAGGTTCCAGGTGTTTGGAAAGATGGCCTGATGGTCCACTGCCACAACAGCTGGCTCAGTTGCTTCATGGAAGCTGTGAGCAGCTCCATGAGGAGTCTCAGGCCTGAATACTTCCATAGTCCACGGCTGCTCCCACGTGGCAGCCATGGTCTTCTCTGAGCACAAAGGGTTGGCTGGTCGCCCCTGAGGGCCTCCAGGCTCTTGGGGATCTGCACTCCCAGCACAGGGTACAGTGTGGCAGGGAGCAGCTCCAGGGAGCTCACTCATGAGGTTCGGCAGATGCCTCCAATCTTGAGCCTGGCTCTCTGTACCAGACGGCCCCAGAGAACCCTCCACAGAGGGAGACTTTGAGTTGAGGGCGTCAGGTGTCACCCTAAGACCGGCCATATCAAGCCAGCTGGGAGCCACATGGGGTAGAAAACCCTGTCCACTCTGCTTAGTGCAGGGGCCCTCCAGGGTGTGGACTTGGCCTCGAGGGCAGGGTTTAGTGGCAGATGGCAGGAATACAGATGACAAGGGAAGAGGAGGAGAAGAAGGAAGTGAGTGGTGTGAGGACGGAGCAGAGCTGGGCAGCAGCCCCAGGGAGCTCAGGGCCACGGTGGAGGAGCTGGTCTGGAGGAGGAGAAAGACAAAGGCATAGGAGAGAGGAGAGATAGAGATGGGAGAGGTGAGGAGGCTGCTCCCTCTAGCCTATGGGCTCTGCTTTAGGGCTCTGAGAGTCACTATCTATACTAAACAAGGCGGCTGCAGAGCTGATGCACGGGACCAGCCCTTGAAGGAGACTCAGACACTAGAAAGACTTCCCTGGGCTTCATGTGCTTAGTCCTCATCAAACCCAGGCAACAGAAGACAGTCATTAAGCCATGCCCGTGGGCCCACCGAGAATAGGTATAGGGAGGAAAGACTGAGGTGGCTGATGGGCAGACAGCCCAGGCACAAATCAAGGGAACAGCCCCAGGCAGCTGCTCAGCCCTCCTTGGATCCTGGCTCAACTTAGCTGGGGTCTCTCCTGGACAATCCCAGCTTTCTAACATCCCCAAGCCCTTGCTCCAGGGGCACAGCCAGAACCACCGCAGCTTCTGGCTGGGCATAAGAACACAGGCAGCCGGGCGCAGTGGCTCATGCCCATAATTCCAGCACTTTGGGGGGCTGAGGTAAGAGGACTGCTTGAGCTCATTCAAGACCAGCCCGAACAACCTGGCAAGACCTCATCTCTACAATAAATCAAAAAATTAGCGGTGACTGTAGTTCCAGCTACTTGGAAGGCTGAGGTGGAAGGATCACCTGAACCTGGCAGGTCGGCGCTGCGGTAGCCATGAGCATGCCACTGTACTCTCGCCTGGGTAACAGAATGAGACTCCAACTCAAAAAAAGCCAAAAAAAACCACAGGCAGTCTGAGAAAGCAACAGCAGCCTTAAAGGCACTGGAGCAGAGGGCTCTCTTAGGCCAGCACCTGAATCCAACTTACTTGCTTCTGACCATGGCTGCTCCAAACCACAGTCTGGAGCTGGAATCACAGCATGTAAAGGTCACAGGCCCAAGTTCAACCCCCACCCCATCCCATCCACGCTTCAATCCCCCCACCATGAAACCCAGCCAAGGGAGGTTAAAAGGCACCATCAGGGCCAAGAGTACAAACACCGCTTGCTTTGCTTCTCATATTCCCTAAGTCGTGCCCCAAAGGTCTCTGGCTGACCCACGTGGAAGGATGAAGTCAGCAACTGCTGGAGACTTCTGTCAATATCAATCCCCATCGAGTCGCTGCATCCTCTAAATAAAACATCTCCGACCTGGCAGGAGTGGGAAGGCCCAGAAGAGGAGGGGAAGGGCAGGAGCACCTCATGCAGAACTGGCCCAGTGGTTTCCCACAGACAGAGCTTGTGGGAACTCAGAGACCCAACTGTCAGGCCCTGGAGGGAGAGAGGGAAGGAGGGGAGGAGGGCAGCGAGGGAGGCCTGTGGATTCAGGAGCCAGAGGCAGAAAGAAAGAGGATGGTTGAGGACAGCTAGCGTGGGAGATAGGGCTCCAGGGCAAATGACCTCTCATGCACGGGATCCCAAGTCCCACATGGCCCAGCAAAGAATACCCTCCCACACCAAGAACAGCCATCAACACAGGGCCCTTTGTCCCAGTGTCCCAGCCTCCTGATCCCCTCAACCTGAGTGGCTGGGAGCACCCGGGAGGAAGGAATGTCCCAGCTGAGTGCTTCTCTGGCTTCTCTGCCCTCAGTGGCTGCTGCAGCAGCTCAATCCCCATGCAAACTGGCCTGGCCCTCCCACCCCTGTATTCTGGTATCCTGACAGGGCTAGAATATTGTGGGGACCCTGGCTCAGGGGCAAGGCACCCACATACTGAGGGTCCAAGCCCCAGCTACTCAAATGGGTAAAGGAGAAGAAGGATGAGGGAGGAACAGAAAGGCAAGGAAGATGGAGAGGTCACTGGGTACCTTGAAATCTGACAGGGAGGCCATCAGCTCGTCCAGCTCCCGTGTGGCAGAAGAGGCCGAGATGCGCGTCTGCTGCTGGCTGGAGGTGACGCGCTGAGGACTGCTTATCTCACTCTGGTTCACAGTGATGGCAGGGCTGCAGGAGGACATGGCATCAGCAGGGAGCCCCAGTTGGCCCCATGCTTCCCAAGGGATCAGATCAACATCTCAGCTCTGATGACAGGGTCCCACCACCAAGTCTGGGGAAATCCACCAGCTCCCAAGCTCCTGGGAACCTATCACTGGGAGGGAGCCGTCAGCAAGAAGGGACTGAGCTGTGAGCAGAGCAGACTTGGAGAAGAGAGGGCAGCCCAAACGGCATCTTTCCCAGGAAGACTCCTCTGGCCCTCCCAGCCCAAGTGAAAGCTTGCCTATTAAACAAGCCCAAACACTGTGTGTTTCCTTCACAACACTGTACTTAGGTGTGAGATTATCAGGATAACATGACAACACTAATAAGAACTCACATCATGAAGCACTTACTATGTATGCCATGTGCTATCAGCAAGAAACCAACCCAAGTGCTTTATATGGACTATTTGGTCTCACCCAGATTGAGGTGGGTGGTCTTATTTTCATTATCCCATAACACCTTGTAACATTTTACAGATGAGAAAACCAAGGCTTAAAGCTGACAATAACTAGTAGAGCCAAGATTTGAAACCTACTGGGTGGCTCCAAAGCCTATGTTAACAACCACTAAGGCACAAGTACCCTCGGTATACGTGATGTCTGAATTTTGTAATTGGTAGTGGTTGGTTGAAGGCAGGGAAGGTGTCCGTGTGAGTCACCACTATACCCTCAATGCCTGACAAATGACAGTACTTGAGGGAATGGGTGACATCAGGGATAAATGGACAGACGTTGGACCCAGGAACTGACTGGGCCAGATCTACCCCAAGACTGGGGAGAGCCCAGTAGATACTTACACGGGGCTAGGCACAGAACTCTCCAGTTCATCCAGGAGACTCTCCACGCTGGGTCGCACATCCTCCAGGCCCCGGGCCCCATTCCGCTTAGGCTTCTCTTTCATCAGAGGCCCAGCTTTGCCCCCAACAGGGCTGTTATTCTCTGGGACACCATAGTGGGGGTTCAGAGCCCCAGGAAGTGGGGGACTTGAGTTGGTTTCATCTTGGAAAGAGGGAGAGAAAGAGGCCATTCAGCTCTTGAACGCTCTAGGAATCAGAAGTCAACAGGCAGGCCTGGAAGGTACAGCAGGCCCCTGCCCAAAGGACCCAGTCTTACCTGCAGGGAAACCTGGGGGGTTATGCTGCACAGCATTCAGTTCCAGCAGCAGGCGGTCAAGCTCCGAAAGGTTGCTGCCCAGGGAGGAGCTCATTATGGTGGGTGAAGGCTCAGCTGATTTCTGCTTGTTGGGGAAGCTTTGAGAGGCAAAGGAAAGAAGACAGTGAGAGATGCTCCCCGCCCCTCCCTGCACTGGCTTGGCAGACCCCAACCTCTCAAGGAGAATAAAACAAAGGGGATACAACGTCTCCCCCAAGAGGAGGACAAAGTAGTGAAGGAACACAGTAAGAAGAGGGAGGAAGGAAGTCTTGCTTAGTTCCTCAACAACACAGAGATGTTGTAACAGCCAGAATGTACACTGCAGGAAGAGGGCAGTGATTACACAGACAAGCCAGCCGAGAGGCACATGAGCTGGCCAGGAGCCTCAGGGCCTTCTGTGACCGCTGACCCTGGAGGCAGGACGCCCTGAGGACCAGTCACTATGCCTGGTCCCTGCTCCCTGGCCCCAACTGCCTCCTATCCCGGCCAGGCCCCTGAAGTTTCTGCGCAGCCAGGGACGGTGCCTGGGGAAGAGCTGGGGCAGTACCTGTAGACGTGCTCCTCCTCGCCTGCTCGGGAGCACGAAGCACCGATGCCGTCTTGAGGGTTGGAGGCACTGGAAGTTTTGGCACTGGAGCCGTACACAGGTGACGGGGACTGAGGCTGCAGGAGGGAGAGTGCTGAGACTACCCAAAAGGGAAGAAAAGAAATGGGGGACAGGAGCAGCCCGAATCACCCACAGGAGGCTCCTGCTCACAGCCACACTCACCAGGGAATTTCCAGTCTGGCCAGGAGACCTGTGATTAACACTTGGTCACTGCCCCCCTCACGTGGCGGGAGGGAAGAGCTGTGTCTAGTCAGGAGCGTCAACTCCCCAGATTCCATTCCCCAAGTGGTTCCCCAAGCCCCTGCTAGATAAGCTCCTTTTGCCCCCAATCCTCTGAGGGCTTCCCAGCGGCTGTCCCCACCTCACCTGCTGGTGGATAAATCGGGAGCCACTGGGCTGCCACTGGTCTAAGGGGTCAAGGATTGTGCCATTGAGGGCCTCGCTGGATGGGGGTGGTGGGACAGGGGGTGGCACAGCAATCTCCTGGTATGTGTGGTTTCCAGTTGGGTATGAGTAGGGGGTCTCCTCCGACAAGAACACAGGCCGTTTGGAGATGTGAGAGGTGGTGGACTCCAAGTCCGCCAGCAAGGCGTCTGCCAAGAAAAGACACAAGAAGCAGGTAAGAGCCAGGGAACCTGGGAACTCTCCCATGGCAGTGCTCCTGCCTGCACCTCAAGAGTTAATGCCTTCCAGCACCTGCCCCACCCATGGGAGAAATGACCAGCCTCAGGACAGGAAGCTACCAGCCCAGCCCAGCCCAGCCAAGAACCAGCGCCCAGAGCTGACCTCATCTCCCCACCCAAGACCAAAAGTACTCTGGAGGCTTGCTCCTGGGGCTGCCCCCTGAGATTCTCCTACCTCTGGGAGTCGGGCACCTGGCTCTGCGTTCCCTCCTGATAGAGCTGCTCAGCTGTGAGTAATGCCTGCCTGAACTCTGAATCCGCAGGCAACGCAGAGAATGGGTGGGAGGGGCCCCACGTCATGGGGAGGGGCCCAACAATGCCAGGCCCTCAATTCACCTCCAAGAGCTTAGACTTTCTCAAACCCTATACTAGAGGAGACTCAGAGGAGATGGTACCTGCCCTCCTGACAAAGTAGAAGCAGAAGCCCAGACTCCGAGCTCCTCCTGGGGCTCTGGGCTATGGGGTAAAGTGTGTGGGAAGGTGGGGGCTGGAATGAGGCTGGTGCAGTGGTCCCCACCCTCTTGGCGAGCAGGGGGCAAGACTGCTCCATTTGCTGTTTCTGCAGAAGCCTGGCAAGCAGCCCAGCCCAGAGGCTCCAGGGCCCCACTATTCTGCTTTTAACAGCAGCAAGGGAGCCGAATCAGCCCTCGAGTGCAAGCTTCCATTACCCTGGCATCTGGCAGCCAACAGGAGGGCCCTGGATCTACCTAGTCTCCAGAAAAGAAGCACACAGCTAAAACAGCAAGGGTAGGAACTGCTGACCCCCCTTCTGCCTCCCCTCTGGGACCCTCAATGGCCCCAGGGCCCAGACAGCCTGGCCCTACATGCCCCACCCTCATTCCTGCCATGCTCAGGGATTTGCTCACTCTCAACTCCCTGGTAACCTGCTGGGGTCAGGGAATGCTTGATCCCTACCCCTCAGGATGATAGTCATCTAAAAGGCAATGACTGAGTTTATTGCCATTTACTAATACCAGGTACTAGCCAGCTCGGTGGCTCAGCCTGTAATCCCGAGCTTTGGGAGGCTGAGGTGAGTGGATTGCCTGAGCCCGCGGGTTCGAGACCCAGCTGGGCAACTTGGTGAGACCTCATCTCTACAATAAATCAAAAAAACAGCTGGGCATGGTAGCGCATGCCTGTAATTCCAGCTACTCGGAAGGCTGGGGCGGAAAGGTAGAGGCTGCAGTGGCTGGGAGCAGCCACTGTACTCCAGTCTGGGCGACAGAGTGAGACTCCAACTCAAAAAAAAAACAAAAAAAAACCCAAAAACTAATACCAGGTACTGTGCTAGGCATTTTACATACACGGTCTCTGTTAATCCTCCTAACACCCTGTGAAGTTGGAATTCTGATCCTCCCTTTATGGATGAGGAAGGTGGGCTTAGAGACAAAGGACTTGCTCCAGATAACAAAGCCAGTGAGTGACAAGACTGTCTGACCCCTCAGAAGCCCCAACCCCCAAAAACCTGGTCTGTAAGAGGTTGCTGTGACTACAAGATGATGCCATATTTAAAGGGTTCAACTTCCTGAATGTCGGGGCCCAAGCTTTGAAGGCTGCCAGTCTGATCCTTCCTTGTGACCTTGTTCCCAACCTTATCTCTACTCAGAGGACAGAATAAGGAAGCAAGGCCCTCACCCAGGACCTCAGTCTACAGGGCCATACCTGCCCCAACTGCTACCCTCAAGGCTGGCCATACCTTCCCCTGGCTCCTGCCCAGATGGTTAGAGGGGAAGTCTGTTCTAAGGCCCAGGACCCCAGGGCCTGAACTCTTGACTTCCGAGGAAGGTCAGTTCCTGCAACACCCCCACCCTCCTCCTTTGGAGGTCTGGCTTCCTGTCTCTAGCAAACCGGAACTAGAGGGAGTTGGCATGTGTCTAGGTAACAGCAGAAAAGGAACTGGTATCCAGGCCAATTCCAATGGCCCCTCCAGGGCCACACCTGCTGCCCTGGCCTCACACAGTGTCCTCGTTTCCTCTGGACCCAATCCAGCATTGGCAGGTCCCTCCTTCTCCATCGTGGGCAGAGCCAGCTGGGAAACCCCACAGGACTCCCCACAGCAGTCAACCACTGTAACCCTGGTAGGGACAGCAGGAGCAGCTGCCATTCCTGAACACCTCCCAGGGCCAAAATGGTTACCAGCCCTTCTCCTCACAACAACACTAGCATGGATGGTAAAACTGAGGTTCAGAGGAAGAATCATGTCCCCACACTGCCAAAGCTGGCTAAAGTGACAACTCTGGGCACCAGACACCCAACAGAAGACAAATAGTCAACCTTATCAGGCTGGGAGCTCACACCTATACTTTGGAAGGCTGAGGTGAGAGGACTACCTGAGTCCAGGGGTTCAAGACCAGCCTGGGCAACTTGGTGAGACCTCATCTCTATAATAAATCAAGAAATAAGTAAGGTGTGGTGGAGCATGTGATTTCAGCTACTTGGAAGGATCACCTGCACCCAGCAGGTCGAAGCTGCAGTGGCTGTAAGCGTGCCTCTGTACTCCAGCCTGGGCAACAGAGTGAGATTCTGACTCAAAAAAAAAAACTTCCCTGTCAAACATTCTGAATCAGAGACTCCATTGCCATTCCACCAAACACTTACCCTGTACCCCTTGATGTGACTACAAATCTGATTTATTGGCTTATGGATTGTATTCTGATTTATGATCTCAATGGGCTCTTTTCAACATGGATACCTATGTTGATCGACTGTTAGTGAGGGGGCATACTCCTGGGCCACAAAGACTAAAAGGTCACTAGTTCTGGAATCAAGCCAGACCTGAGTTCAAGAAGCTCCTCCTTTCTACTATCCATGTCCCACACAGTACATCACTTAGCTTCTCTAAGCCTGTTTCCTCAGTAAGTTGTGGTGAATAACTCCAACCTTGCAGTATCTGTGTGAGGCTTCTAAGAGTAGGCAGGTGCTATAGCACACTGGAAGTTGCAAACATCCGACTGTATTTTCTTTGTGAAATGCAGAAGAAGATCTTCCTCCCGGGAGAGCAGGGTAGGATACAAAGTACTAACTTCTCCTCCTAAGTCTTTTCTGATTAGCATTTGGGCAAGACATGAAAAGGGCAACCTTGAAGAAAAAAGTAAAGTAATAAAGTAACATTGAAAGTGCAGCCAGGTGGCCAGGCGCAGTGGCTCATACCTTAATCCCAGCACTTTGGGAGGCAGAGGCAAGAGGATTGCCTGAGCCCAGGGGTTTGAGACCAGCCTGGGCAACTCAGCAAGACCTCATCTCTACAATAAATTTAAAAAATTAGCCGAGCATGGTAGTGTGCGCCTGTGGTTCCAGCTACTTGGAAGGCTGAGGAAGAAGGATCACCTGAGCCCCACAGGTTAAGGCTACAGTGGCCGTGTGTGGGCACTCCAACCTGGGTGGCAGAGTGAGACCCCTACTCAAAAAAAAAAAAAAAGCGTAGTCAGGCACGGTGGTTCACACCTGTATTCCCAGCACTTTGGGAGGTGGAGGCAAGAGAATGGCCTGAGCCCATGGGTTCAAGACCAGCCTGGGCAATGTGGAGAGATGTCTCTACAATAAATCAAAAATTAGCCAGGCATGGTAACACATGCCTGTAGTTCCAGTTACTTGGAAGGCTGAAGTGGAAAGATGACCTGAACCCAGCAGGCCAAGGCTGCAGTGGCTGTGAGCATGCCACTGTACTCCAGCCTGGGCGACAGAGTGAGACTCCATCTCAAAAAAAAAAAAAAAAGGGTTGGCATGTGGCCAGGCATGGTAGCTCATATTTGTAATCCCAGAACTTTAGGAGGCTAAGGCAGGAGGATCACTTGAGCCCAGGAGTTGGAGGTTGCAGTGAGCTATGATTAAGCCACTGTACTCCAGCCTGAGAAACAGAATGAGACCTTGTCGCAAAAGGAAAAAAAAAGGATAGCAGGTGTAGATGCAGGGAGAAGGCACAGTTTTTTCAGTTTTCTCTAAACTTTTATCTGAGTGAGAGAGAACCCCAGCAAATACATATATGAGCCACGGTATCTCTGGCATGGCTTCCTCCTCTCTCTCCACCCTTAGTCTTTGCCTAGTGATGTGGTTACACTTGGTGTCACTGTTCCCCCAAACCCCTCACAAACTCCTCAAGAAAGAGAGCCAGAAATATAGGAGGCAACCGAGGAGTAGACTCTGAGCTCTACTTTGGATTTCAATGGGTGCAAATGCCTGACATTTCCCCACAGGCTGCAAAATGATTAGGGGCCAAAGTCTCCCTGCAAGTTCAGCAAACTCCTCCCCTGACTTAAGTAAATAGAGCCAGCAGACATGGCACAAGAGTCTACTTGCAGGCACAGTCCCATCCCAGTGAGTTCCCCCAGTTTTCAGCTACAGTCTTTCACTCAGCTCTAAATAGTCCTTCCTACTCAAGGAAGTTGTCAGGCTGCCCCCTCTTCAGAGAAAATGGTACCCACTGGAACCCTACAAGACCCAGAACAAGCTGGGCTCGGTGGCTCAGCCTGTAATCCCGCACCTTTGGGAGGCTGAGGTGAGTGGATTGCCTGAGCCCGCAGGTTCAAGACCTGCCTGGGCAGTGAGACCTCATCTCTACAATAAATCAAAAAATCAGCCAGGCGTGGTAGCGCATGCCTGTAATTCCGGCTACTTGGAAGGCTGAGGCGGAAGGATCGCGGGAGCCCAGCAGGTGGAGGCTGTGGTGGCCAGGAGCGGCCACTGCACTCCAGTCTGGGTGACAGAGTGAGACTCCAACTCAAAAAAAAACCAAAAAACAAAAAGACCCAGAACACACCTTCCCTTCCCACATGTTGAAAGGACAGGTTCCAGGTACCCTGCCTAGAAGTAGTTGAGGACCCTCATTCAGGCTTCAGGCTAAGGAAGGCCTCAAACTTCCTCAGCATTACTCTGCTAAGCTTCCGGATCCCAGCCTGAGGCCTCCCCAGATCCAAGTTCCCTGCAGGAGGAAGCCCTTCCCATCTCCTTTCTGGAGAAAACCACCCTGGATTCTGCAGCTTTTTTGCCTCTTTGGGCCAGTTGACACAGGCCCTGACACATCCACATAAGAGGGAAAGCCGAGGTCACTGCAACGCGTGCTGGGGGAGGGGGGTGTAGACTATCTTGAGGCTAGGGCAAGCTGGGTGCACAAGTCCTCAGCGGATCAAGGGCAAAGGCCTTGGAGCAGTAGCCTGGCTACGCCCTGGCGAGGAAGAAGTGTGGACCGTCCGCCACTGACCACCAGAGGGCACCATTGGCCCAAAGCTTTCTGCCGCTGGGAGTAACCAAAGGCAACCTCGTGCAATCACGGAATTTTCGAGCGGGGAAGACCAGGGAGCCCCGGGCCATGTGCGCAGTGAGGAAGTTTCAATCCCGAGAGAGCTCAGCTGAGCTGGAGGGACAGAGCAGGCTACTAGGAGGGGCGCAAATGGCCTTCATGCCAAGCCCCCGGGGCCATGCCTGGAACATACTATCATTTGAAGGAGGAACCCAAAAGTGACATGTAGCTGGCAGAGCTCCAGAGACCGTGAGGGACGCACGCCCTCACTTCCAGCGCACTATTTGCAAACGCAGCGCCGTGTGCACGTCTCCACCGCGCAGCCGCGCCTGGTGGAAGCAACAGAGCAAGCAGCAGCGGCTTTTGGCCCGGGAGGGCGCCCCGGGGCAGGCGGCTGGGCCGGCACAGCACACCTACACCAAACAGGCTGAGAGAAGAGGCCCTTCCCCAGGCCTAGGGACCAGCAGAGCGTAATTCTTAGGACCAGGGTGGCAGCCGCTGGCCCCGAGGGGGTTAAGATGCAGGCGTCCTGGCCCGGCCTGCTCGAAGAAGGAGGGGAGGAGGGAACCCAGGGCAAGTCGGCTGCCGGCATTCCAGGGTAAATGCTGAAGCTGCACCCCTCACATTCCCATGCACCCCAGGGGCTCAGGGTGGAGGGAGACCAGTGTCCTCTCGTATCCCCAATACAGGGATGTCCCCAGACCGCAGTTCTGGGGACCCAGGCTGACCCACTGACACATGGCACGCAATACCAAAGAGAGTCAATGAATCTCTTCTGTCCCCACCCCCAAATGCAGCACAGAAACAAGTCAGGGTTCTTTCACAAGCCTGGCTTCTTCCTGCTCAGCCCCGATCACATCTTGGTGTGACTTACTATCAAGACCAGAGGCCTGGAGCTGAACAGGCGCCAAGAGAAAAGAGATAAAAGTCCATTTCTTTGCAGAAGAGGGAGGACTCGGAACTATTCCATTCTTTTCTCCCGGGCCCTGAGAACACTGGATGTTACAACTTGCAAAGGGGAATTATGGAGTCACACTGACTCTGCTCAATGACTGAACTACTTGGATAGGCTGCTTAACTGCTCTTGTGCCTCAGTTTCCTTGTCCGCCCTAAAGGAGTTTCATCATTTTACTCACAGAATTAGGATTAAATGAGAAAAAATAGATTTAAAAGTGCTTACTAGCCAGGCTCGGTGGCTCAGCCTGTAATCCCGCGCCTTTGGGAGGCTGAGGTGAGTGGATTGCCTGAGTCCGCGGTTTCGAGACCCACCTGGGCAGTGAGACCTCATCTCTACAATAAATCAAAAAATCAGCCAGGCGTGGTAGCGCATGCCTGTAATTCCGGCTACTCGGAAGGCTGAGGCGGAAGGATCGCTGAAGCCCAGCAGGCGAGGCTGCGGGAGCGGCCACTGCACTCCAGTCTGGGTGACCAAGTGAGACTCCAACTCAAAAAAAAAAAAAAGTGCTTACTTAGAGCAGGGCTCGGCTCGGGGGCTCAGCCTGTAATCCTGCGCTTTGGGAGGCTGAGGTGAGTAGATTGCCTGAGCCCACGGGTTCGAGACCCACCTGGGCAACTTGATGAGACCTCATCTCTACAATAAGTCAAAAAAAAAAAATTAGCCGGTAGCGTGTGCCTGTAATTCCAGCTCCTTGGAAGGCTGAGGTGGAAGGATCGCCAGAGCCCAGCAAGTCGAGGCTGCAGTGGCTGGGGGCAGCTACTGCACTCCAGTCTGGGCGACAGAGTGAGACTCCAACTCAAAAAAATATAAAAATAAAAATAAATAAAAGTGCTTACTTAGCATAGTTCCCAGAACAGAGCACACAGTAAATGGATGTTGCTAAACAGAAACAAGCTTCTTCCCAGAAAGGTGTTTTGCCCAAGGAAGGGAAAGAAGGAGAAATAACCCCTCCCACCTCTGAGGGCAAAGGATACTGCAATCTAGTCCTAGATCAGAACGAAAGATCACCATTCTGTCAAAAATAAAGTAGGGAGAAGCCTCACCACCAGATCTCCACCTGGGACAGGTAAGCATGGGACACTGAGCTAGCTTTCTCATCCCTTCCCAGAATTTAGAGGCTGCCCTGCCACACCAGCCCCAGCACCTTGGCCCTTTGGCTGCCAGCCCACTTTTGCCACTCAGGAGAGCCCCAGGCAAAACTAGAAGAGGTATGGTCCTTTGGCCATCAGACCCCACCTTGACATGCCTCTGTTCTTGAAGCCAGGTCTAGGAGAGGTCCACTGTAAGAACAAGTTATTTCTAAACCGCCTCACCCACCTTCTTCCTGCAGGCCAGTTCAAATCAGGTTTCATCGCCCCAGGCAGGGAGCGGCTTCCTTAGAAGCAGACAAGCAGAAGGAAGGAGCAGGAAATGCCACCTGGAAAGCTCTGGCACAAGCAGCAAGGGGCTGCCACAGCACAAGGGCCTTCCCAGGGCAAGGTGTCCAACCATGCCATTTAAGCCCAGGGCAAGGTGTCCATCCGTACCATTTAATCAAAACCCAGACTCCCAAAGAGACAGCACCAGCTCTGCAAGCCTCTGCCCGAAGAGGTCTGGAGAGGCCCAGCCTTATGGCCTGTCTATCCTATTTGGGCCAACCTCCAGGCAAGGGAGGTTTCAGCCCCTCTGCTGACTACCTGGGAAGCCTTGGTAGCTTCGGAGTGTCAGAGCCGCTGTCGGGCCTCCTTACATCTGACTAAGCACAGAGGAGCAGCAGACCAGACTTGGCCCTTCCTAAGGAAGGAGCTATGTAAACAGCACACCAGCTCTGGGATGGTCTCATCTCAGTCCCTTTGGTGAGACTCTTCCAGATTAGGAAGGAGAGCAAAACAGGAAGGTAGATACCCCTCATCCCCACCCCCAGTCCCTATCCCGCCCCCCGCCTTCAGAGCACATGAGCAGCTAGAGCAGAGGTAATCTAATCCCCAGCAGGGTGCTTTTACTTGGTGAGTAACTCCCCAGGAATGGGGAGCTGGGTATATTTATCCTGATAACTCTCCTCAGAGGAAAGGCAGATCTGTGACCAGCAAGCGCCAATCCACAATTAGGCCAGATCCACTCTGTCCCACCCAGCCCAGGGACCTAGGGCCTAGACACTGACTAGGAACTCAGTCTCCTAGAGGGACCTTCCCTGCCAGTTGGGTTCTTGTCAACTGTCACCTCTCCAAGAATTAAGCTCCAGAGATCAAGGGCCTTGTCTGTCTTGCTCGATGCCATATCTCCAACAGCTAGAATGAATGATTGAATGACAGAAGGGCTGTGGAGAGATGGTGAAGGAGCAGCGAGTAGAGAAAATAGCCAGGGCAAGCCAGGCATGGTGGCTCACACTTGTAACCCCAGCACTTTGGGAGATGGAAGCAAGAGGATTGCCTGAGCCCATGGGTTCAAGACCAGCCTGGGCAGCATGGCGAGACCTCATCTCTACAATAAATCAAAAAATTAGCCATAAAATTTTTAAAAAAAAGAAAAAATTAGCCAGGTGTGGTGGCACACACCTGTGGTTCCAGCAACTTGGAAGGCTGAGGCGGCAGAGTGAGACTCCAACTCAAAAAAAGAAAAGAAAATACTCAGGGCTAAGGAGTGGGAGCAGGATGCCCTGACTGCAGGCAAAGCCTGCTGGGTGCCCATCAACGGATTCTTTAGCCTTTCTGGATGTCTTCTCTGCCAGGAAAATGGACAGAATCCGACTTGTTCCCACTCCTGGTAGCAAGCTCTGAAGAGATAATATGATCCTGGGTGAGATTTATATAGCACCTTGAGCTCTTCGGAATTAGTCTAAATCTAAGATACTGCTATTATCTGGATCCCAGACAGGAAGTGCTCTCCTCAAGGGGATGGATGAGAAACAATCAATACCATAGTGTCATTTAAATATTTAATAGCCATGCCTGGAGGTTATGAAGACTCAGCTACTGATTCTCCTTAGCTGACTCATGCCTCACTCAACAGGAACTGCCATCTTACTCTCCCAGCACTGAAGGAAGTATGGGCTGGAGATGACACACAGGAAACCAGGGGAGAAGGCCTGAGAGTTTTCCAATCTGCCACTAGGGGAGGAGGGGGTAGTCATTTGGATAAGACGGTTCTTCCCTGGGCTTCCTACGTGCCTGTCATAGGAGGGTGGTTTCCTGCCTGCCTGTCATATAGGAGGGTGGCTTCCTGCCTGCAGGCAAGCCCTTCTGTACAGGGGCTAACACAACATGAGTGTGTAGGTTGGCTGGCTTTCTTTATTGGGTGCCTGATTTGTGCCCAAGGTCCTGGGGCACAGGTAGCCAGAGACCCGAGAGAATAAAGGCTGCAAGGAACTCCAGAGGTCACCCTGAGTCCCAGGCAGAAGCCTAACTGTACCAGGCCCCATCTGTACCAGGCACCCACACGAGGCCCACCTGTTCGGCCCCTGGCTGCTGAGACTTCCCCAAGCGATCAGGCTCCAGGAGGCTCAGCAGCAAGTGACAAGAGGTAGAGGCCACCCAGGCTTACTCTGAGCACCTTCAGGCATCTGTCCCAGGCTACAGGCACAGTCACAGTCCATGCTGGTTGGACAGCAGAGTCTCTCTCATATTGTAAATAACTCATCCCTCCCATCCAGGATCAGTGGGTCCCTCCCTGCTCCAGAGGTCCTAGAACATTGTAGACACATTTCATTGGTCAGATGTCATCCACTTCTTCAGGTCACCCAGAGACTCTGGATATTTTAAGGACAAGTCTAGGGCCCCACTCCAGACTCCACCTTCAATGGGTAAAACCCAGATTCACATAGAAAAAGACAGGCAGCCTCGAGCCCGAGACACTAGTATGCTGGAAAGGTTCTCAGCTATTCCAGATCTCCCCCCAATCCATTCCTACAAGCTGTGCACTTTGAAGCAAGTTGGTCTGTTGCAGAGCAGGGCGGCTCCTTGGGCCTCTCACCCTGCTAATCACCAACAGAGGTTAGGAGGGGCTCAGAGTGAGTCATCTGCACCACAGAGACCCGAACAAAAAGTTCAAAAGTTTGCCTGTTCCTGAGATGAGCTGCAGTCTTTTCAAGATGTTTGTGGATTTCACAGCATTAGTTACGCACTCTTTTCTAGGGGGCTCGGACTAATGAATACAGCCCAAAACAACCACAGAACAGGCCAGCGCTTCCCCTTTTCTCAGGCAGCTGGGTCATTTCCCTAAAGCGGCTGTCGCTTGCCTGGCTTCCCCGTTCTCTTTCCTAATAGCTAGCTCCCACATTTAAACGGCCACCAAGTGGCATCAACTCTTCCTTCACAGGGCCTCTCCCCATCATCATTTGCCTTCTTTTCTTTTCATCTACACAGCAATCACTTGGACTGGCACCCAGTTCCATACACAGGTCCTTCTAGAACTCGGTCAAAGCCCCCTGCTCTGGGTTCTCCCAAGCTAACTCTTCCTTCAGACACCATCAATTTAAACTTCTTGGAACCTTACCTCTTGGGGGGCCCACACTTCACTCTCACCTTTCCCACTAGGCTGCAGGCTCTGTGTGGACAGGAATCCCCTTCCTTCCGGATCCCTACAGCACGGATACCCTCATGGGCCTCTTATAGAGGGCTTGAACAAACATAGGCAGAGCAAGGGGCAGTCGTAATACTCACCCACTGATGACCTCTGCCTACAGGATAAGGTCAGAACCGCTAAAGTTGGTCTTCTGGTCTTGAGCCTCTCAGAATATGGCCCCAAACTAACTTAACTGCCTCCTCAGGCCCCCTCACAGCAACCCACCTCTCCAGCCAAACTGGGCTCTTCTTTCTCTCTCCCTAGTTGTGCCTTATTCACAATACTGAGTGTGCCCCACCACTACCTCCATCATTGCCCTGGTCCTACTCTCACACAGGAGTAGCCATACCTACTGGGCAAAGACGGAGTCCAGGGATACAGGAAGCCACCTCAGAATAAACCCAGAACACTTTCTGAGGATCCAATTTACTTAGGAGCAAGAAATTTAAATCATTGTCTTCAGTTAAAACAAGCCAGGCTCGGTGGCTCAGCCTGTAATCCCGCGCCTTTGGGAGGCTGAGGTGAGTGGATTGCCTGAGCCCGCGGGTTCGAGACCCGCCTGGGCAGCGAGACCTCATCTCTACAATAAGTCAAAAAATCAAGCCAGGTGTGGTAGCGCATGCCTGTAATTCCAGCTACTTGGAAGGCAGAGGCGGAAGGATCGCCGGAGCCCACCAGGTCGAGGCTACGGTGGCTGGGAAC